>NC_089585.1:1094439-1278900 GCF_019320115.1 Miscanthus floridulus
TGGTGTCATCAGGATCCCAAGAAAGAGAAACAAGAAAGGAAAGAAAGGGTTGGCTTGCTCTTTAGGAAACAGTCATGGGCACCGCCTCGTAGGATTGAGGCATTGCCTACTTGTTAATTTGTCACCCGCTTCTAGCAATTGGTGGACCTAGCTTTTTTTTCTTACCCTGAACAGTGGCGAACCTTTTGTTTGTAGATGCTTATTAAAAATTTGCAGAGAGCAAAATGAGTCTGAGATTAAGTTCATATGGTGTATGGTGTAATGGCATCTCAACGTAACCTAATAACCTGGTAGCATGCATGAATGACAACCATCCTGGCATATTTCACTATATATATTTGTTACTTACTATTTTGTATATCCCATGCTTACTTTGTTGATTGATGAAAAAAAATTGGGTTCAAGAATCATGATTTGAGGCATCGCTGACTAGTTAATTTCTTACCCGCTTCTAGCAAGTGGCAGACCTAGCTTTTTCTTCTTACTCTGAACAGTTGTGAACCTTTTTTGTAGAAGCTCATTAAAAATTTACAGAGAGCCAAATGAACCATAAACTGATTGAACAATCCAATCGGATGTTGCTGCTCTTTAGGGATATGAGTCTGGGACTTGAGTCCATCTGGTGTAAAGTGCTTGTTAATGCATCAATACATCTGGTGTAAAGTGCTTGTTAATGCATTATTTCAATTATGGGAGAGGAATAAGAGGGAATCAGAGGAAGCGTGGAACTTTAATATAGAACTAGAGTTGGGCATACTAGGCTGAAGAATGCACAGGCCCTGCACCTAAACTACATCGAGTCACAAAAAAAAGGTGGTCATTCTGAGCCTCCAGGACCAAGACTTCAGGTTCAGCAATTTATAGAGTGAAAAGTTCATTAGGGAGCGCTTGCTGGATCGTCTAACAAAGCAGATTGAGCACAAAGACTTTAAACAGCTGTGAAATGGCAAGGGTATTAATTAATTAACAACAAAGTACCGAATGCAGCTGGTAGTTACAGATGTGCCAGTACATTCGATTGTACAGAATGACCCAGCAAGACATCCAAATGTCGCTTATAGTATCTTCTTAAGTCCATAAGTATTAACCTCAGCAGGTTAAAAATCAAACTAATAGCAATTCCAATTCGATGAAGCAGAGTCGAAAGCATCACTGCTTGGTGTTTTGCGATGCCTAGTAGGGAAGTGGCAAAACAATAAAAGGTGAAGACAATTGATCTGGAAGTAGGAGGCCGAATCCTTAGGACTATTAGTTGTTTCACAAATCAAAGCTTCCCAACATTGTCAACGAGTAATTTGCATGATAGGATAAGATGAAGATAACAAATTGAACTTAACTTCAGTCCAGCAAGTCACAGAAGCAGATTATATTTAATTCATTTCAGAGAACTATAATTTTGCGATTTGTCATGAACATCAGCACATGTATATCTTTACCGATTGGCTCACAGGTGTCATTATGACTGGAATGGTCGTATTAACTACACAATCACATGCAACATCATTCTGAGCTGAGCTTGTGGCATAGTGTATATAGTTCATCCATTACATTTGGCACCAACCATTGCATTATACCATACATATAGGAGTACACAAAAATGTGCACAGCTCACATGGTGCTGATGCACATTCCACTTGGTTTTCAGCGACAACACACTGTATAAACATTTCAGTACGTCTCAACACCAGTAGATTTGCAGTTGACGTCGAACCACACCTCATTGACACGGCCAATGATGCGGAATGGACTACTGTACTGTGCAACTGAGTAAGCGCTCTTGCTGGGGTAGTTTGTGGAGTTAGCCCAGGGTGACCGACTCAAGCTCATGGCAAGCTTCTCAGCTTCCTCAACCACGTTCTTGTCCCGTGCATAACCTGAGAAGCTCCTCACTGCAATGCAGTGGCTTGGCCATCTATCTGGATGCAGGTTCAGTTCTGGGAGAGGAACCGGAGGGGAAGCCTGGAACTTTGTTGGTAAGTAGAACCGAACAAAGTAGGCTGAGGAGTGCAGAGGCCCTGCACCTGGAACCACACTTGTAAGTACAGGGGTGGTCATTCTGATCCTCGAAGAGTTGAGGTTTGCGCCCATCAGGTACTGGAACAATCTGGCAGCCAGCAACAACATGGAAAAGATTTTAGAGATTGTTGGATCACATAAAGAAGATCAAGCAGTAGGGGAGTGAGCTAAAACAAATGTGACATTTGCAAGTGGTTATATATGTGGTGCAATCCTATGTACAGAAAATGATCTGGCAGAACATCAATATCTTATGGACAGGAATATCACAAGCTGAGCCTCAGGTATGTAGCCTCAGGTAATATCAAAACTAATAATAAAACTTCAGAATTCATGAGTTAGCAGAGTCATAGAATACCTGGTCAGAATTTCACAACACCAGTTAGTAGGAAACTGCCAAACACTACTCAGGTAAAGACTATCGGTTTGTCTGTAGGATGCCTTAGTATTATTAGATACTATTTCAAATATCGAAGAGTCTTCGTCAGTGAGTAATTTGCATAACAAAAAAATAAATCTTTCAAATATCAAAGAGTCTTCGTCAGTGAGAATTTTGCATGGTTTTTGAGGCGTTGCGGCGTCCTGTGGCGCTGGGGGGTACGCCTGGACGCCTAGGCGCCTTCTAGGTGACGCCTAGGCGATATGGCATAACTAAAAGTCTAAAACCCTGTGGCGTCCTGCGGCGCCTGGGGTACGCCTCACCGCCTAGGCGACGCCTCAAAAACCATGGTAATTTGCATAACAAAATAACGAAGAAATCAAAATGATCATAATTTCAAAATAGCAGGTTACAAAACGGATGGTTTAGTTAATTTCAGGAGCCCTGCAATTGATCATGAACATCAATAGAAGAAAATGCAGGTCTCCGTGTTCTTGAATTAGTACAGACTTATCTTTACCAGTTGCTATTCACAGGTTAGTTAGAGAGTTGTACCTACGATAACCATGAAGAGTCTAGTTAATCCTTATCTTACCACCATGGATACTCGTTTGGTTTTAAGGAAGCTCGGATACTTTTAACTGAAAAAAAAAATGAACAGGCCTCTACTCAAGATGAGATGACATTGATAGTACCTTTTTTTTTTGAGGAATCTACAGTTACTTTTATTAAAACAGAACAGATAACAAAGCGTATGATTACAAAACAAAATTACGAGACATAAAAGGAAACAGACATTGATAGTACTTGCAAGTATCCATATCAACTGAAGTCTGAAGTGCACATCCACACAACAGCATTGCATCCTGGTGAACACCCAACAGCGCAACAACCCTCTCGGTCTTCGGTTTCCCCATCAAAATCCAATAGCAATCCAGTCCACTTTTTCTTGCATTTCTATCCATTACTATGCAAGAAATCGAAATCGACCGGACCGCGCCGCCCACACCCCACAGGGACTGGGGGAGGGGGGCAACCGATCGATCTGCTACCGAGCCGAGCGGAACAAGATCCCGGAGAGCGAGAGCCGAGAGACGGTTACCGGTGGAAGCCGAGCTTGGTGGCGACATGGAAGGAGGGGATGTCAGGGGTGGGGGCGGACATCCAGACGGTGTCGCGGTACAGCCGCACCTCGAAGTCCGACTCCGCGTGCACCGTCGTGTGCTGCGGCGTCTCTCCGGCCGCGCGGGCGGCCGGCAGGAGCAGCGCGACGAGGACGAGGGGCAGCGGCAGCGCCATGGGGATGCGGATGGGATTCTGCTGCTTGGCCATGGTCGTCGTCTTCCAGCTTGGCAAGCAAAGCAAACGGGTAGACCGGTAGAGAATAGAGCGAATTGCTTAAAAGATTACAATTTATTGTGAGACATCGAAAAAGTTCGGCAGACTTGAGCATCATTATTTTTTTTTCTTCCATACCACTGTTATTAAATTAGGCTCTAACGGTGTTAAACTGTAGGTATAAAAAGTCAAAAATACCCTTAGGTCTAAATATGTCATTAATTTTTTTTGAGCATGTTAACGACTTCAAATGAAAAAAAAAATTCAAAACTAGAAAGTTGTAGATCTCGTCGAGATCTATAATTTTTATATAAAAATTATCTTCATTTAATTTCGCAAAAAAGATATGATTTGATATGATTAATATATCTTAGAAAAATCATATTTTTTATGGTATTAAATGAAGATAATTTTTATATGAAAATTATAGATCTCGACGAGATCTACAACTTTCTAGTTTTGAGTTTTTTTATTTGAAGTTGTTAAAATACTAAAAAAATTAATGGCATATTTAGACCTAAGAGTATTTTCGACTTTTCAACCCTTCAGTTTGACACTGTTAGAGCCCAATTTGACAGCAGTGCCATGGAGGGCAAAAAAATGTTGGAGCAGTGGCGCTGAAGTCCGCCGAACTTTTTTCAGTGGCTCACAGGAAATTGTGATATTTTTTTAATGGCTCACAAGAAATTTCCTCATAGAGAATATGCTATGGGTGTGATTGATTCATGGCTTAGACGGTGGCCAGACTTGCATAATGCAATTTGGGTTGTTGTGTTCCTTACATGGCCTGCTAGCCTGGGTTGTTGTGTTCCTTACATGGCCTGCTAGCCAGGCTTGCACAAGCTATTTCATATGGATAAGTTAGCTCTCTAAAAATGCCCGTACCGCTCGTTTTCGCAGAGCCAGGCTTGGCCTAGCCACGCACGAGGTCCTGCCTTGGCCTGCTGAAGCCATCAATAAAACCCTAGATTCCCACCCAACCCGCTAGGGTTACCACTGTTCACTGGCCGCCGCTCTCACTCTCTTCTCACCCCAGTACTCTCTCGCTGTCGTTAGGGTTCCCAGCCGGGGGCTTATAAGAGAAGGTCGTCGGCCGTCTCCAGGTGCTCGCAGGTGAGACGCTTCGCTTCTAACCAGAGTACGCACCCTCGAACCCTCTCTCGTCCTCCTGGATCTATTTAGTGGTTATTACGACTAGATCTGGTTCTATTTTGTTTAGATCCAGATGATTTCTCCCTTTTCTAGTGGTTATTATGACATGATTTGTTAAGTATTGATGGTTCCCTTGAGTAGTATTCGTGGCTTTGTTCCTGTACTCTGCTATACGTACTTCGTTTTTTGCTAAGTCATTGGGAATAGTCGATGATATTCGTGGATCTGGGTGGCGCATCTTGAATGTCGCAGCCGATCCATGGTTTCTTTCTAGATTAGGGTTCATTCTTACTTATGCACCAGCTAGCATACTAATTTCCCCACTCCCATGTCTTGTTTAGCGGCATGGATCCAACACTTAGGCGTCGTCAGTCATCAATGCCTGGCTGTTTGTTAATTTAGACGCATGTCTTCCTACATGAGAGGGATCTCTTATGGTCCAATGACAGCTAGGGATCATGAATGGATGAACAATCTCAGGTTTATCTATCACAGCAATGACCAACATTGTGTTAAACTTCTTTGGATGAAAAGGGCTCCTTTTTCCAGCTCTGTGGCATCTTTAGGCAAAGGTCCCTTCCGCAAGATAGCATCAACAGTAACATTGAGGAGTAGGTAGTGATGTTCCTGCACGTTGGAGAACATAACTAAAGGTCCACAAAATGGAGAGATGAGAGTTTTTTTAAAAAAAATCATGAGAAATGCGATTTGGCAGAGAAGATAGGCAGTGTATGAAGGCGTGTTTGAAAAGAGTTTTTGGTTAGCAACTGACAAAATTCACATAAACTCTACCACCGAACACATGAAAACAAATCAGGCTACAAGTCTTCTACTCCATTCTCTAGAAAAACAGCAACAAATTCTCAACTTTAAATTCTTGAACATAGCCATTCAAACTTTAAAAACAAATATGATACATTGAGCACGTCCAAGACAGTTTTACAGTTAGAACACCTTATTCATATTAATCTTTGGCTCATGACAACTAAAATGTACTTGTTATATTTACTTTTTCATACCACGACTAAAGTGATTTCTCAGAGAATTATACCACTTCGTTTAGAAAAAAAACTTTTTCCCAACAAATATAAATAAATAGACATTCTTAACACTATTTTAACATTGGACTACTTAATAGTATGTTGATTTAGATCTTTGCTTACCTGAAATGTTTTCGTAGTACCTCGATAATATGGAAAAAATCATAATCTATTGGTTATTTTAGGTGTGTCTCTATTTATCTGTTTACATTTGAATCACGTCTAAATAAAAATGTTACTATTCTATAGTATCAAACGATCTTACCAATTTTCTTTTAAAAAAACATGATAAACCATATATACCAAGTACTAACAAATCCTAACTCACTTTAAATTGTTTCCATCTTACAACTAAATACAACTCAACATTCCCACGTAAAACGCTAACATCTTGACCACCTTAAAAATAAATAAATTTAAATAATAATATCTTTGATATATAACCTCGTGCCATTTAGTTTTACCTCTATTATAAAAGAACAATATGGAGTACTATAATACAGCATGTTCGCTGATTGGTTTCAGCCTAAAAAAAAAAACAACCGGCGAACCAACTCATAAACTATATATTTTACCCTAATTTTCTCCTAACTTTTGCTCACCTTCCTCAGATCTACCAAACAAATCTCAAATCTACCTCGCTCTCCCTCTCTCTCTCTCTCTCTCTCTCTCTCTCTCCTGGGGAGATCCCTCCCCTGCAACGCCGGCGCCCTCTGCTCCCGCGGTCATGGCACCAAGGTGAGTTTTTCTTTTCCGTCTCCTCCCAGTCAGAGCCCCTCCCTCTGCCCAGCGCCGCCGCCTTCGTGTTCGCTACCCTTTTTTTCTCCACCTGTCTTCGCTGTGCTGTGTTCCATGGTCTTGCCGAATTCCTTTCCCTCCTCAACCCGGTCTCGGCGCTGCCAGTTTCATTCTCGTTTCTTCTTTACGCGGTGCAGATTGGTGGTCACGTAGTTCGTCTTCCCGTTGCGGCCCAATTCGCGGAGGTGCGGCATGGCAGCTCCGTCGCTGCCGTCGCAGATTGTGCAGTTCAACAGCAAGGTGTGATCCCGCTGCTGCCCCTCTTTTACGCGGTTTGATTTGGGAGGCAACCGTCGCAATGTGCTGCGTGGTTACTGTTCTCTGAATGGGGGTTTTCTCGTGGTGCGTGTGTGTTGCAGGCGATGGAGGACAAGCTCAAGAGGCTGGCCCTCAAAGTGAGCCATCATGAGGACAACATTAGGTTCCTCAAATCCCAACTCAATGCCGTTGAAGAGGCCTGCATCGACCTAGGAAGTAAGTTGTTAATTTGTTCGGCTCTTCAGTTCAGTTGCAGTAGCTTTGTGCCTTCTGGGCTATGTAAATTCTTATTTCACACAAAATGCTGACTTATAACATCATGTGGACTAATTATGATTTCAAGTAGTAACTATGGACTGCGATGCATGGATTTTGACTACACCATGACAGAGTTCGGTTTTACTTGTTATCTCCGTACGTACTTATTTGAAATGAAATTGCGATGGGCGTAGATTGGTGGGAGGCTGGGTGCATAGATCATAGTCGAAGGAGGTTGGAGGGCGAGGGACAGGAGCCTTACGGCGTCCTGCCTTTGCTACTGGCGGCTAGGGAAGTAGGGGCGCACCCTATGCTGGTCGACCGTAGGGAGAGGGAGAGGAGGCTCAGGAACCGGAGGGCCAAGAGCTTTAGAGGATAAACCCCTTCTTTTCTTGCTTGCCACAAAGGGGTACATATGCCCTATATAAGCTATATTTATAGTCCCAAGTGGGCTTGTTTACCAAGTAATCAAATGGGAATAATTCCTTAGGGCGTCCTCAATGGTAATTGTTGGTAGCTAGCGATTTAGAAACCACGTCATTGCGTGGACCCTACAAGTAAACATTTTTATTTACTCGAGACTAGCGAGGAAGTAGTCTCTAGCGAGATTGGTTTTGCGATTTCTCTTGCCTCCACGTCAGACCGAGCTAGCGACATCACCCCTTGTTGGGGACGCCCTTATAGATTGGAACTTTCCCTCACACTTCTTTCCTAAGCAAACTCAATTACCATATCTATTCTATCTCTAATTTCCTAATTGGAACCAGAGCTGGACTTTCAAGAGAGGGTGGACGCCTGCCTTTTGGCTGTCCCCCTTGCTGGACGTGCGCCCTCCTGATGGAGGCGCCGCTCAAAGGCCTTGCTAGCCTATGTCCTAATTTGGGCTCTTTTGGGCCCAGCCTGACAGAAATCATCTGAAGAGAATTGGCAATCTTCAAAATGTAATTAACATTCTTGTGAACGGATGATGTCCCAAAAATATCTAGATGAGTAATGCAGCATTTCGTATATTTTATAAGAATTTCTCTTTGACAATAGAGAATTTTAAGCTTGAACAGCATTATGCAAAGAGTGTAAAAATCATTTTGGAAGACAGACTATATTCACATTAGCCTTGTTGACCACCTTTCCTTTTGCTTCCTACTGTTAACACTCTGATGGACTGTGCTTCACTGATGAAAGAAGTCCACACTCCACATTTCCATACATTATTTCACAATGCCTCTATAAGTGTACTGAAACTGCAACTTTTTCTCAGTCAAACTTGGGAATTATCATTCATCCGTGGCCGCTGTTGTGAATAATGATACTTCTGCTCAAGAGGCTGAACAGCGTACTATCCGAAGTATACTTGATCAGGACAATACAGCAGCTGGGATTATATGCCAATTGAAAGTCCGTCATCATGAGCTAGCATCTAAGATGCCACTGATGAAAGATATACTTGGTTTTGTGGCTACATTGGGAAAAGTAAATAATGACAACCTCAGCAGGTCAAGTTTTCTTCTTTGTTCCGTATGAGATTTTTAGTGCCTTAATTGGCACCAAGTTAATTGAAATGATGTGTTTGTTCTTATTTTGCCTTTTTTTAATCTTGTTTTAATTTTATTGTAGGCTTCTCACAGAGTACTTGGGAATGGATAATATGCTTGCTCTTGTTTGCAAGACTTATGATGGTGTTAAGGGTCTTGAGAAATACGACAAGGATGGCATCATTGATAAGACCAGTGGCGTTCATGGACTTGGTCGCTCTGTTGGAAAATTTCTGGATGGAAGATTTACTGTCTTTTGTCTTGAAAACTTGAGGTACATCTTTTCATATATTTACCACCTTCTCTTTTAGGATCAACTGGATGAGCACTTTAATATTATGCATTATTAAATGCTGCAGGCCATTTTCTGGTGATGTTAACATTGACGATCCGCAGAGAAGGCTTATTTTACATAGACCAAGGTTGCCTGGAGGGGAGCCTCCTCCTGGTTTTCTGGACTTTGCAGTAAATATGATCCATCTGGACCGAGCACACTTGAGTTGCCTCACAGCCAGTGGCCACGGTCTTAGGGAAACTTTGTTTTATACTTTGTTTTCCCATTTACAAGTTTATGAGACTAGAGCTGACATTCAAAGTGCTCTTCCACTGATAAAAGATGGTGCTGTTTCTCTAGATGGTGGTATACTGAGACCCAATGGCTCGTTCTGCCTTGGCGATAGGTATGCAATTTATCCGTTTACATGTCTTGGTAATGTCAATTGATCATGCATTTTTTGAGTTTTGCTGATTCTCCTGATTATTGTGTACTGTACTATGTAAAGTATTACATCATGAGACTTTTCATAAGCTCATTCTATCAGACACTTGTTACACTTAATCATGAAATTTGTAACACTGTGAACTGTAATTAGTTTCTGTAAACTGTAAAACTGTGCTGTGATAAAAACGAAAGAAATGGTGTAATTACTTTTTCTCTTTATCACCTATTTTATGAGGTCTGAACTGTTGATTTCGTATGTTCTAAAGAAGAATGTCAGTCTTTATTCAGTTATCTTACCTGGTTTGTTTATTTACCTCATGCAGTTTTCTTGCTTTGTTTGGACCGTTGTTGTTGCTAACCTTTTACACCTTTTTTCCTTTATAATTTATGTTCACACATGCTAATCAAGCTAGATTTCATTACTTTAAATCTCTAATAAATAACTATAAATGGCTTTTGCAGCCAAAATCTTGAAGTGAAATTTCCTGTAAACATTGAGGTTTCAAGTTTACCTGAAAATATCGCTGAAATGGAGGAGCAAGTTAAACTTAAGAATTGGGAGAAGGAAAGGGTTCTTGAAGATATGAAAAGGGAGGAGGATTTGCTGAAACAAGTTAAGGAATTATACATGAAGCAGAAGCAAGAGCTCATGGATTATCTCACTCATCCAGCAGTGACACAGGTATGTATACATGAACGATTTATTCCCTTTAGAACCTAAGGTACTTCATATTTAGTGATGCAATGGAATATCTACGCATATACTAGTGTAATATAGCTTCCTGTGCAATAGGCCAAATTTCTTGGAAATCTGAATAACATTTGATGATATAAGTGTTTTTTTTTTGGAACAAACGGGCACAATTGTGCCTATTCCATTGATAGAGAAGGGTAATTTTTTTTCTGTTATTATCCATACGTAGAAGGATGAACAGTACTGTAACTTGACCTGCTGTTTTTTCTCTTCTGGCAGACGTGGCATGATTCGCCAACAACTCATTCACCTGCAACTCCTGGAAGTAATCCATTTGGAGCCAAGCCCTCCCACAAGCGCTGGTAGTAGAAACATTTGGTGGCATCCCTATTTTGTTGGGGCTCTTGCATGCTCTGGCATCATGCCTGAAGCACGACGTAACTACCTTTTGCCACAAGCTTGGTGTTAGTTTGTGGAGGATGATAGGCCAATGAAATTCCTCTACTACTTCCATATAGCTAGCTTAGTGGCCCTATGGATCTCAATTAATCTATGGGGTTAGAATGTTTCTTAGCTTTTGCTTGCCGGTTTGTGAGGCTTTTTACTTCATGGTTGCCTTGTAGGTCCTTGTTAAGAGGACAAGTGATGTACATGTACATGCAAGGTAAAACATGCTAATTAAATTGCCAATTGCTAATCGTGATTCTTGGCTGTTGATGCACTTTTCTGCTTGATGCATGTATAGGGATTATTTCATTTATAGCACAAGTAAATTGGAAGCAGCAGCTGTTTGTCGTTTTAGTTGCTTCTTCAACATGTGTATTTCCATTGCGATATGCCAAATAGGTAGGCCTGCTCAATGAAGTTTGATTGAATTTTCATGAACGGTGTGGAATTCATCAGGTCTGATGTTTGCTCGATATTGCTTGCCTTTCTGTGCCACATTGAAACGTATATATTTCTTCAATTTGTCTACCATGTAAATTATGGGGGGTGAATTGATGTTTGCAGCACGAATTTGTGCATGTACTTAACCAACATAGTATTATTTGAACTCGATTGCGAACTATGATGAACACGAGACACTACTTTCATATACTTGTATGTGTTATTAAATGGGAAATAGTGGCATGGATTTTAAAGCCCATAGCGACGCCTATGGTGACTGAGTGGTGAGGGTGTTGTAACAGCCCCCGAGCCAAGCTCTGTGAGCTCAAAGGACATGAGCATGACCCAGGCAAGCTCTGTGAGGTCAGAGGCCATGACCCAACGGAAGCTCACCTGCACACCACCTGTCTTGACACCACGCAAGAATTGTGTCGTCGCCGCCAACATGCCTTCACCTTCCTCGCGTGGCCACTCCTTGCCAATGCCAAGACCTCCGGTCGTCTCTTCAAATGCCAACGCCGTGCCCTTCCTCCTGCTCCCTACCATCAACCAGCAGCAGCAGCTCAGGATGGGCGACGCGGCCATCGCCACCATGCATTTGCATGACGCTGAGGAGGAGCAGGAGCACATCTTCCGGAGCCGGTTCCCGCCCGTGGCCGTGCCGGACGACGTCACGGTGCCGGAGTTCGTGCTGGCGGGTGCCGAGGCCTACGCGGACAAGACGGCGCTCGTGGAGGCCGCACCGGGGGGCCGGTCCTACACCTACGGCGAGGTGGCCCGAGACGTGGCGCGGTTCGCCAGGGCGCTGCGGTCCGTCGGTGTCCGCAGGGGCCACGTCGTGGTGGTCGCGCTCCCGAACCTGGCGGTGTACCCCGTGGTGAGCCTCGGGATCATGTCCGCCGGCGCGGTCTTCTCCGGCGTGAACCCGCGCGCCGTCGCCGCCGAGATCAAGAAGCAGGTGGAGGACTCCGAGGCCAGGCTCGTGGTCGCCGACGCGGTGGCCTACGACAAGGTGAAGGACGCGGGCGTGCCGGTGGTCGGCATCGGGGATGCTGCGCAGCTTCCCGGCGCGATAAGCTGGGACGAGCTCCTCGCCGCGGCGGACCGGACGGGCGCGCCGGCGGTGGCGCTGGACCCGGCGCAGCAGTCCGACCTGTGCGCGCTCCCCTACTCGTCGGGGACGACGGGGGTGTCCAAGGGCGTGATGCTGAGCCACCGGAACCTGGTGTTCAGCCTCTGCTCCTCCATGTTCGCCGTCGGGAACGAGTTGGTCGGGCAGGTGGTCACCCTGGGCCTAATGCCCTTCTTCCACATCTACGGCATCACCGGCATCTGCTGCGCCACGCTGCGGCACAAGGGCACGGTGGTGGTGATGGACCGCTTCGATCTGCGCGCCTTCCTGGGCGCGCTGCTCACGCACCGCGTCATGTTCGCGCCCGTTGTGCCGCCGATCATGCTGGCCATGGTGAAGAGCCCCGTGGCCAACGAGTTCGACCTCTCTGGGCTCGCACTCAGGTCCGTCATGACGGCCGCCGCGCCGCTCGCGCCGGACCTCCTGGCGGCGTTCGAGCGCAAGTTCCCGGGCGTGCAGGTGGAGGAGGCGTACGGGCTCACGGAGCACAGTTGCATCACGCTGACGCACGCCGGCGGCGACGAGGAGGGGGGGCCGGTGCAGATCGCCAAGAAGAAGTCGGTCGGGTTCATCCTGCCCAACCTGGAGGTGAAGTTCGTGGACCCCGACACGGGGCGGTCGCTGCCCAAGAACACGCCCGGGGAGATCTGCGTGCGGAGCCAGGCCGTGATGCAGGGCTACTACAGGAGGAAGGAGGAGACGGAGCGCACCATCGACGCCGCGGGGTGGCTCCACACCGGCGACGTCGGGTACATCGACGACGACGGCGACGTGTTCATCGTCGACCGGATCAAGGAGCTCATCAAGTACAAGGGCTTCCAGGTTGCTCCTGCCGAGCTGGAAGCCATCCTCCTGTCTCACCCGTCCGTCGAGGACGCCGCCGTCTTCGGGTAAGCGACAACACCACCAGTGACCGATCGCAGTTGTGTGTTGAATTGAACTGACCGCCGTGGTTGTTTGTGTTGCCGTGCGCTGCGGCATGCATGCATGCAATGCAGGCTGCCGGACGAGGAGGCCGGCGAGATCCCGGCGTCGTGCGTGGTGCGGCGGCGTGGCGCGCCGGAGAGCGAAGCGGACATGATGGCGTACGTGGCGGGGCGTGTGGCGTCGTACAAGAAGCTCCGGATGCTGCGGTTCGTGGACGCCATCCCCAAGTCGGTGTCCGGCAAGATCCTGCGGAGGCAGCTCAGGGACGACTTCATCGAGAGGGCCAAGACGGCAGCAGCCTAGTGCAGACAGTAGGGACAAGTCGGCAACTGTGACCGCTTTCAGCGAACGAATAGTATTTTTTCTCTCATAATAAATCAGTATAAACATCAACATAAGCCAAATTTCAGAGCTAGACAGTGCAAGATCTTGCATTCATCAAACCAATAACTGTGTCTCACATCACATCCTGGAAGGCACAGCAGCCCATCCGGAGGAGCTCCAGAAGACGCTACCACAGTACAAGACTTTCAGGCGCACAGTAGGTGTGTAGTGTAATGCTCGTAAGAGTGAGCCCGCGTGAGTGTTAAGAGGAGACCCGTGAAGATTGAAAGGACTAAGCTATCAATTGAGAAATACAATCCTCCCTTCTCCAAGCCAAACAACCTACCAGCTGGAGCGCCTCTGCCTTCTTCCCCAATTCTCCCTTCCTCTATTCCAATGCCCTACCGCCGGCGACGAGGTTGCTAACATCCGGTATCAAAGCCACCGTCCTTGACCCTACTTCCGGATCCGCATGGATCGAAGAGCCTCGCACGACTAGTACACCCGCTTGCAATGATCTCGGGGAGCCATTGTCACATTCGGCCCAGTTTAGAATTTGGCCCATGGTGGCCCACGTGCATGTTAATGAGATATTATGGAGAGTTTAGTCCCACCTTGGTTGCTAAAGGTGAGATAGACCAATATTGTGGGGGGTACGACCCCGGATACCCACGGCAGACCACATGGGCTGCGCCCCCAGGGGCGGCCCAGCCCACAAGACGAAGTCTCGCGGGGCACGATTCTGCTCGGCGCCTTCCGCAAGACATGGGGAAGATATCCTGAAGATGCTACGAGATCTGTTAGGATACGTATGATCCCATGATTCTTGTAGTATGTTATTACTTCCCGGTTATCTCTCAGATCTAACCGACTTGTAACCCTGCCTCCCAGACTATATAGGCGAGCAGGGACCCTCTCCAAAATCACGGCATATCATACGATAGCTAATACAAACCAATAGACCATAGGAGTAAGGTATTACGTCGTACAGACGGTCTGAACCTGTATAACTCGTGTGTCTCTGCTGCCTTCTTGTTCTTGATCACGCGCTCCTCTGCCGATCAATCTACCTTCGTGGGATACCCCTCGGAGGACTACCGATGATATTCTGTCGATAAACATATAATGCTTCTAGAGTCCATCCCACAATCCTTGGGTTAATCGTTTTACGCGAAGTGAGGACAAAAGCGTAAGTGGGATGGTGGTAGGTGTGGTTCGCTTAGCGTGTAGAGTAGATCTGAGCCGTTTGGACTACGGGGTGTTATAAATGGTATCAGAGCCGATCTTCGTGGCCATAGGCACGTGCGGGTCAGGGGCACGGACATGGGGCGCATTGTGCGTGTAGGCCCTACGGGGTGCACGGCATGGCACTTGTGCCGGTACTAGGTGCACAGTCGCGTGTGCTAAGAGAGAACGTCCCTGGTCATCGTTTGCCTGGTTGTGGGTGTGTTGAGCCAACGAGTACATCAGGTCCTTTGAGGGGGTTTGTATGTCACATCTGGTCTAGTTTGGAATTTGGCCCATAGTGACCCATGTGCATGTTAATGACGAGTCATCGAGTCCTGCTCCTAGTCTGGTGCCATCCCCGGAGTTGATTACCGTGCGCCCACCAGCCGGAGCTCCGATCGATTGACCCAACGGGCACCATGACGAATTGATTACACGAGAGAGGGGCTATGGGTCTGTGACGACCATAGCCTTGAACCTGGCCCACACGCACAATTTTAGTCAATTCGGTTTGCGGGAATCATTGATCCACGCCCATCAATCCCTCCTTCAAGCCAAAAATTCTACACACCACCTCCCCCAAAATTTCCCCACACCCAATTGTCATCCCATTTAGGTCAATTGCCCAAAATGCACTTTCCCCAATTCGATGGAGACAACCCTTAGCTCTGGATTTTTCGAACTCAAACATATTTTGAGATGTACTATCTCCAAATGTCCAGATTAGTTAGTGATGTTTTTTGGGTCAAGCTTTTGATAGTGGTAATGTAACACCCTCGGTGTTACACCCTAAATCATTTACTAAAACATGTCATGAGCATCATGTTTATGTGTTAATACATGTGATAGAGTGTGTAGATAAATTTCTTGTAACTTAAAATGACCAATAAAAATGTTAAACAAAAGTTGATTCAATAGTTCATGTATATCAAGTAGGGTTTAAAACTAATTTTTAGTGAACAAAAATGCTATAGAACATGTGTGTGATACTTAAATAAAGTTTGAAGTACAAACTTTGTAGATGACAATGAAATACTTGCTGTCAAAAAATGATATTACTAGCTAATATTTCTACTAGCCTAGAAATTACAAATTAAAATCAAGTTCAGCTCAAAAACTTAGAAAATTTTCAAGTCTGTCAACAGCTAGACATTGCTATGTTTAGCAAATTATTTTGAGAGATTGGGTTAAGGGGTGGTGTAGTGTTATAGCTCGATTTGGTAGTCTCATATGCCCTCTTGAGTATGGTGAAGATAGTTTAGGTCCAGAAGCAACTGTTTAGTTTTTATAGGCGCTTTGAAATTCGTGCACGACTCGGTCTCGGGCTAGTTAGCCCCGTGAGCGCGGTCACCATGCTTGGGCGCTCGGTGTCGCCGCGTTGGTCGCGCGTGCGCGCGCTGCCACACGCGGCCGGTCGTGGCTACCTCTGGCTTGGCTATGGCCCATAGAGAAGCACATTCCAAGTGGTGGAGCAAATGGTGAAGATCATGATGGTAGTGATGGCCATGGTGATCAAGTGCTCGGGCTTAGAAAAGAAGAAAGAGAAAAATAAAAAGCTCAAGGTAAAGGTGATATCCATAGAAACTTTTTGGTTTAGTGATCGAGACACTTAGCGAGTGTGATCATATTTAGGATAGATAACCATACTATTAAGAGGGGTGAAACTCGTCGTGAAATGTGGTTATCAAAGTGCCACTAGATGTTCTAACTCATTGCATATGTATTTAGATTCTAGAGAGTGCTAACACCTTTGAAAACATTTGTGAAAACATGCTAACACACATGCATAAGGTGAAACAGTTGGTGGTTAGCACATTTGATCAAGGGTGGCAAAATTGGAGTTGAGGAGGGACTGGACGTTGGACCAGTGAGTCTGGTCAGTTCGCGCAGTGAAGGCATGGCCTCGGTCTCTCAATCAAACGTTGAAGAGAAGGAGGGATTGGACGTGCAGGGGGTGCATCCGATCACTCATGACGTACGTTGACGTAAGGACATTTGAACTTGGCGCACGGTGAGAGAAGGATCGGACGCTGGCCAGCGTCAAATCGAGGAGTAAACATGTCCGGTCGTAGAAATGTGGCTCTAGATGCTCTCTAGAAGTGACCGGACGCCACGTTGGTGGCGTGTTCGGTCAGGGCATCAGTGCGTCAGGTCACCAGCTTGCTAGTTTGGCGCGCGTGCGATTGGACGTTGCGAGGCTGCATCAGGTCATCTTGCCGTGCATTCGGTCGTGACTTAGCCATTGGCGCTGAGTCACTTGACCATTGAAATCGCGTGGACGAGATTGAATTAGGGGGACACGTGGACAACATCCGTTGACCGAACGCTGAGGGTCGTGCGTGCAGTCACAATAACCTAAGCGTTCGCTGACCCTGAGAAAAGTGTAGTGAGGATCCCAACGTCTCTATTTCATAGGGGCTTCTATTTAAGCCCCATGGCCGACTCTTACTCACTCTCTTAGCCATTTTCATTGACATAGCAACCTAGTGAGATGAGCCAAATCTCTCCCACTCATCTTCATTATAGATTCATCATCTTTGTGAGATTGAGAGTGAATCCAAGTACATTGCTTAAGTGATTGCATATAGAGACACTTGATGATTATGTTTTGCTATGGATTTCGCTTATTTCTCTTGGTGGTTGCTGCCACCTAGATGGCTTCATACAGCAAGGATCATCGAGTGGAGGGAGGTAATTGTCTCTGGCTCTGATCGTGGTGACTGTGAGGGGTTCTTGATCTTTTCCCGGTGAAGAGCCAAAAGACAGTCTAGTGGATTGCTCTTGGCTTGTGTGATCCTCATCTTATGTTGGTTGTGCGGCACCAGGTTGCAGGTTAGGCGTGTGATGCCTATTAGCGCATGAACCTTCAAGTGAGTGAATCACCACAACGGAGACTAGCTTGCTGGCAAGCAAGTGAACCTTGGTAAAAAATCATTGTGTCATCTTGTCACTAGGATTTTATTGGTATTCATTTTGATCAATTGATTGTCTCTTGGCATGGTGGTATAAACATCACATTCTCCTAGTGTTGCTACACTCTTTAGTGTAATTAGTTTTGAGAGCTAGCTTGTGTCTTATCAAGTGGTTAGTGAGGCTCTTTAGTTAGCCTTTGAGAGATCACTAACTTAGTGATAGTGACTTAGCATTGTGTGCTTAGAGACTATAGTAACTAGAATTGTGGTAGGTGGCTTGCATTTTTAGTAGGCTAGCACAAGAATTGCTTTGCTTTATATTTGTCTAACCACTTTGCTTAGTGTTGTTGTAGAAATTTTTATAGGCTATTCATCCCATCTCTAGCCATTAGGACCTTTCAAACTATCCGAGTACATCATGTTCCTCGACTACGTATTTGGGCTACTCAATCTCTCTACCTCCTAGTGTCAGAGGTATGAGAAGGCCTACCACGCCCCCGTCCACTTCAATAAGAGCTCATCCACCACCCATGGTCTAGGTTGTTGAAGCCGTGGTCATCATCGCTGCCTCTAACTTTCTCGCCAAGGGAAGGTCCATTCTCCCATCCATCGCCTCCTCGCTTGGCGCAGCTTTCGGCGAAGAGCATGTCCTGATAATCAAATCCATCCTCATCACTACGGAGTCATTCTTTTTGGGCTTCTGCAATGCTTTCCACTAACAGGAATAGGAAGACCTTTACTACTGCATACATGAATTTGCTGATAACCTAAGTTGAGCCTTATTAAGCCAAAGTTAAGCGTTCACCCTAAGCCCTCAATCTACAATGCAACCGAAAGAAAGGCTCCTCTGTCTCTAAGTTTGGATAGGACATAATCTCTAATCCGACCTCTTAAAACATCTTTATAGACCACCCCTTGTCATCAGTGAGTTTTCCTTGACCCTAATCTCCTCAAGGCCGATACATGATCTTCGAATGTATACCACTTCTATGTGGACCATATATACCCATTGTACTACAACTAAAAAATGAGACGTTCACACCAACACCAATAAGAGATTGACTTTCTACACATAAAAAAAACTCAAGCTTTATTCTCTTTTATGCACTTGGCACAACAATGACACACATTTCTTTATTGGTGGTTGCACTACCACACTTTAACCTTCATGGTGCCTACCTATGCCATCCTTCAAATGGCTTCTACTCGTCTTTGTCACTTGAAGGTGGAGTGCTCCCCTATATATAGAGGTGGAGTGCTCCCTATATATTATGTTATATAAACACCATCGTTGGATTGGTGTCAAGTGGAAACAACCCAAATCATCACATACAAAATATATTTAATATAGAACATTATTTATGCTTGCTTATCTAAACCCTAGATATTTTTTCCACCATACAAAATATCTACTTTAGAACCTTCTAAACTTCACCATGAACACAACTCCACCTTCACTACTAGCTAGGACTTCTATAAGATATCTTGCCAAATTAAAACACTCATGTCACGACCCAAAAACCTCCCAAATAAAACTTTGCTAAATGCCCTTGTTAAGTCTAAGTTGAGCCTTCACCCTAACTCCTCAAGCTATAATCTTAGGTGTAACATAAAGAAATCATCCTCTATCTCTAAGTTTGGATAAGATATAATCTCTAATCTGACCTCCTAAAGCATCTTTATCGACCACCCACTTGTCACCAGCGGGTTTTCCTTAGTTGTTTGACCCTAATCTCCTCAAGGTCAATACATGATCTTCGAACGTAGGAACCCCAAGTGGAACCCTACCCATTCCAACATGTTCAATAGCCCACAAATCCAAGCCACAAGAAATTAGAGCCTTGCCATCATGTCTCACCAACCTCAGAGCAAAATAGGATGAAGTGATGGATGAAGCTAAGACAAATGTTCGAATCAATAGACAAGGACCACCTTTCATTTAAAGAGGGAGGGATCCATTAGGACAAGTCGAGCCAAGGGCCACCAAGTATTAGGGGCTCCTCAACATGTCAAGGGTATGCCCTAAAAGGGCCACCAAGTCAAGTCAAGGGGCCCGACAATCAGTGCTTCTAGTGCTTCAACAGAATGCCCATAGAATCTTGATGGGTTGTCCGTTAGCCCTCAACTCCACAACTTGACTAGTAAGCTTGTTAGAGTCCATGAGGCCCCGATAGACTATCCATATCGTAGTTATGGACTATCTAGAAGGACATTAGTGGCTTTGCAACATGCAAATGTTGTGTTGTCCTTTCCATAACCCTCCTAGCCCCACCTGCCAGATTATGGAGAACACCCAAATCATCACCAACCTCTGCCTATGCAAATGTAGTAAAAGAGAATGGATGGAGTACGCTGTAGATTCTATTCTTTGGGTTAGGATTTCTACGATGCATTTCACTAGAACCGTTGCCCGCTAGCACCAATCAGTGGAGCGTCACCTCAAGGAGGCCGACTGGGGAGCATTTTGTGCTATGATCTACGAATGCTTCAGCAGAGATCAACATGAGGTACTCCTTAGGCAACATTTCAATGTTCGTTAGACTTTTTCTATTGTCGGTTACGTTGACAAGTTTGTCGAGCTTGTTGATCAACTGATTACTTACACTACCCACCCCGACCCCCTTTACTACACCACCTGCTTCATTGATGGGTTGCACGATGATATACACACTATTATGCTGGTTTGGCATCCCATAAATCTCAATTCTGCTCTGGTCCTGGCTCTTCGAGACTTCTCCAAACTATGCCAGCTTCAAACCGATGCCAATGATCTAGGTGCCGGCGCAATGCTATTGCAATATGGACATCCTCTGGCATTCATCAGCAAGGGTCTGGGACCGCGTACTCGAGGCCTTTCAACATATGAGAAGGAGTAGTGATCCATCTTGGTCACAGTCGACCAGTGGCGTCCCTACCTCTAACACAGTGAGTTCATCATCTGCCACAGTTTGATGCACATCTCAGATCAACACCTCCACAGACCATGGCAGCTCAAGATGTATATAAAGCTCGTGGACTTGCAGTACAAAGTGGTGTATAAACCGGGAGTGTCTAACTTGGCGGCCGATGCTCTCTCCTGGCACTCAGACCCTCATTGCTAGCTCACACCATCTCCTCTTCTACCCCTGCATGGATGACTGAAGTTCAACTAGGTTACAATTCTGATCTTACAGCCACCAAACTCATCCAAGAGTTGGCTGTGTCCCCTACGAGCCACCCACCGTTCACCTTGGTACAAGGCATCCTTCGCTAGAATGATTGTATCTGGATCAGCGACAACAAAGCTGTTCAGCAGAGAGGATATAGTAGTCCCTCTACACTAGTGTCGTAGGTGGCCATTCTAGGTTCCCTATCACTTATATGGCCGTATCAAAACGCTCTTTGCATGGCACCATATGAAGTCTAGTGTCAAGGCCTACATTGCTACTTGTTTAGTCTACCATCAAGCAAAGCCGAACCATGTGTGTTACCAAGGTCTCCTCTCTCCATTGCTAGTACCATCTGAATCCAGGCAGGTTGTGTCCATGGATTTCATAGAAGGCCTTTCTCGTTTGACTATGGCTAACTGTCTCATGGTGGTGGTCGACAAGTTTAGCAAATTCGCACACTTTATGCCGTTGTCGCACCCCTTTACTTCTTAATAACTGGCTAGGTGTTCCTTGATAGCATCTACCGCCTCCATGGTATGCCCACTCACATAATCTTTGACAAGGATCACATCTTCACAAGCACTTTTTGGCACGATCTCTTCTGACTAGTGTTAGCTGATCTCCACTAATAGGCCCAACGGCCTATTGGGCCCTTATCTCTGCTCCCTGATCGGGGGAGCCCAACCCTAATTCGGTTGGTGTGCCTCTGTCGCACAGCACACATAAAAGGAAGGTGGTGGTGAGGGCTCGGACTATGAGGTTCAACGGAGCCGCTACCCACCTATAGAGAAACCCTAAACTGATCCTAAAGCGTGCTGCCAGCGACGGGATGAGCCCGCCACCACCACTGCTGTTGCCTATGCAGGTTCTCCGACGCCCCCACTGCCTCACCACCACGCTGAGCACTGGCATCTGTGAGGCTGCATCTAGGATGGCATCGGTGTCCATGTTGCCACTACGGTGAAGCTCCGCAAGGTCGAGGAGCCTAACTATGGATCTACGGGTTAAACACAGAGGTACCAATCCTACGATCCTAACAATAGTATCAGAGTAGGTTGCATCTATGTAATCTGAACCCTAACCGGGTAAAAGCAAAGAAAAGAGACCGGCTCATGGTCTACCGGTCATCACCGCCACCGTGCGTGGGGAAAGGAGCCGCACCATTCGACGGCACATGGCAAAAGTAAAGAACCGAACAGATCCAGTTTGGATCTAAGGAATGAAGAAGGATGGGTTTAGTTTTGGCCGAACCCTAAGACCTAACCCTAACTCGCATGAAGAAAGGGAAAGAATCAGTCTCAGGAAAAAGAATAGTTTTGGATGAACTAACACATCCTCATCCCAATTGGAGACAAATCCGAAAAGAAAAGAAATCAAAGAAAAGAAAAATCCAAAGAAAGAAGAAGAACAAGAATCGGGTTCAACCGAACCCTAACCCTAGATCCCCTTTTTGGGTAAACAAGAGAAAAGAAAAGAAAGGAAATTCAAAAGAAGAGAAAAGAACAAGGGTCGGCACACGGACCCTATCCCTAGATAACTAACCCTAGATCCCAATTTGGATGAACTCCAAAGAGGAAAACCGAATCGGTCGAATCAAAAGAAAGGAAAGAATCAAAGAAATCCATACCCTAATCCCCTCCTTCGGTTCGGATAAGAGAATCAAGATCCAAATCGGAGAAGAAAGGGGGAAAAAAGGGGGACAGTCCTACCTCGCCGGCCTTTCGTCGGCGCGGGAGAAGAAAGACCAAGCCGGGGAAGATTTTTCGTCAGGCTCGGCCAAGGGGGGCGCCGCGGCCAGGCCGCTCGACGGCAGCGTGCTCACCCGTCGGGGAGCACACACGTTGGCAAGGGGGCCAGCGACGGCGCCATGGCACTCGCTCAGCCACCCGCTCGCTCGCCGTCTCGCTCTCGGTCACTCGGTCATGCTACGGCTAAGAAAGGAATAGAGAGAGGGCGAAGAGAGAGGGCGAAGAGAGCAGCGGAGAGACTGAGCTAGGGTTTGCACCGGCTGCGGTGTCGGTGGGTTTTTATACCGTCTGAAACGAGCGCTCGGCCGTTGGATCGATATCAACGGCACAGATTAGATCGGCCCATCGCTGGCCTAGGCGGGCGTGCGCGCGAGGCCGAATTCCCAGCCTAGGCCCAGGTTGTGGCCTGGGCGCAAGGGGAGCGCGTGGATCAGCGCGAGCGCCGATGTGGGCCGTGGGCCGCTTTGCCTGTTGGGCCAAAAACAGTGAAAGAATCCAGATCAGTTTTTGATTTTTTCTTTTCCAGTAATTGCTAATTTCTAGAAAATGAAAAATAGCTCGAAAGAAAAATAGAAAAAGTAAATTTTCCCTGTGGGTAAAATTCAAGAAATTGAGTGAAAGTTTTTCCGCTGCTAAAGAAGTTGTTTATACTCCAGTTATTTTGAATCAATGTGATATTTAACTGGAGAAAAAGAAAGTTTTCCAGTAATGTTTATTTCCTGGAAATTGATTAATGGATTAAAGAAAATAGAAAAAGCATTTTCCCTATGGATAAAATTCAAGAAAAAGAGAGTTTTTCCACAGCCAAAGAAATTGTTTATTGTCCAGTTAATTTGTACCAACGTGATATTTAATTGGAGAAAAAGAAAGTTTTTCCGCTGCTAAAGAAATTGTTGATTCTCCAGTTATTTTGAACCAATGTGGTATTTAATTGGAGAAAAAGAGATTTGTCATGGATTATGATGTTGTTATTTTTTGACCAACATTGTTAATAACAATATCGTAATTTTAATGATTTATGCATTAATTCTACTTCTGTCCAACGGTGATGTAGAATTAGTGTATAAGAACAGATGTTAATTTTAATGATTTATGCATTAATTCTACTTCTGCCCAATGGTGATGTAGAGTTAGTGTGTAAGAACAGTTGTGAAAGTTAAAGATTTATGCATTAATTTTATTTCTGCCCAACGGTGATGTAGAATTAGTGTATAAAAATAATTGTATATTTTGATTTTGACCAACGTTGGAATCAAGGCATGCAAATGGTGTTATTTTTATGTTAAGAAAAGTTTTGACCTGGTTTTCATCTTGTCTAAGGTAGACTGGGTAGTCATCTCACCGTGTTCCACTGAGATTGTGGCACCGGTGAGGGAGACAAAAAGAGAATGATGCCACTTGGGCAACTAAAGAGAGGGATTTTGAATCCCAAAAGATAGTCCTATGACTTTTGTGCATAGAAAGTGGGTCACTGCCAACAAAAAATGTTTGGCTGTGATAAAGAACATGATTGAACCTGCAATTGTGGGCTCAATCTCAGAGTGTAACACGGTCACCGAATACCTCGATAGAATAAAGAGTAAGTTCACTGGCACTTTAAAGACATATGCTACTCAGCTGATAAAGCAGCTGGTGATAGAGTGTTACTCTAGAAATGGTGGCATAAGAGAGCTTATGATGCATTGTCGAAATTATGGCACTATCGTTCAGGCCATATTTCGAGGGGGAGAATGGAAAGACAAGTTAAGAATGAAATTCTTCCTCCATTAGAGCTCTCAGTTTTAGAACAATATAGAGAATGCATAAAAAGAAAGTATGTAAAAAGAATTAAGAAAAGATGACAAACGAAGCACAGGAATTCTATAGATTATTCACACAGACATCTGTGGTCAGTTTCCTGTAAAGAGTATGGATGGTAATGATTCGTTCATAACATTCATAGATGATTATTCCCATTATAGCTATATTTATCCAATCAAAGAAAGAACAGAAGCATTGGATAAATTTAAGATATTAAAGATTAAGATAGTCAGGTCTGACCGTGGGGGAGTACTGCGGTTGGCATACCCTAAAAGAATGGCATAGTAGCCCAGTATTCTATACCGGGTGAACCTCAGCAGAATAGAGTAGTAAAAAGAATCAATCATACCCTAATGGATATGGTGGGAAGTATGATAAATTACTCCACCTTACAGTTGAGCCTATGGATGGAGGCGTTAAAAACCCCATTCATATTCTCAAAAGAGTAACAAGTAAATCGGTGCCCAAAACACTGTATGAGTTGTAGACAGAAAGTGTACCCTCACTAAACCACTTGCGTGTGTGTGGGGGAGCCCTGCTGAGGATAAAGTATTTAACCTAAACATTGGGAAGTTAGATCCCAAAACAGTAAGGTGCCATTTCATTGGCAACACAGAAAAGTTAAAAGGTTTTCGTTTTCCACTGTCCAGAGAGACATACAAAGTTTGTGGAAACAAGACACGCTATTTTCCTAGAGGATGAAACGATGAGGGGGAGCATGGTAGCTCGAGAAATTGTCCTTGAAGTGAAGCGGGTGAATGCGTCCACTCCAATGATTCATGAGCTATTTTTCTCACTACCTGCTATAGCTGCACCGACAGTGCTAGATACTGTGGTGCCAGCACCTGTTGTTATCCCACCCGTGGCAACAATGAATGACGATGAGAAACCTGTTCCTCAGGATCCTATAGAACCTATTGCCACACATGAGGGGGAGCAACAATAGCCTCAAACAGAAGTTGTGCCAAATGTGGAGGCCCCTAGAAGGTCTCAAAGAGTTAGAAAATCAGCTATTTCTGCTGATTATGAAGTGTATAACACTAAGGAATTTCAAATGGAGGATGATCCCACCTCATTTGAAGAAGCTATGAGAAGTGATTATTCATCAAAGTGGCTTGAGGCCATGGAAGATGAAATGAAATCGATGAATGTCAATAAAGTTTGGGATTTGGAAATAATTCCTAAAGGAGTCAATACAGTAGGCTATAAATGGGTCTCCAAGACTAAACATGACTCTGAAGGGAATATAGAGTGAAAGGACCTAGGATGCCGCCTAGAGGGGGGGTGAATAGGCGTTTCTGAAAATTTACACCTTTAAATGCGAAAACAATTAGAAAGAGGAGTTTCCAAAATGGAAACTCCAAATTAAGAGTACTACCACCCCTCACAAGTTAGCCACAAAGTAAACAAGGTATAAAGAATATATCTAGAAGGTACAACCCTACAACACCAAGTTAGAATAGAGAATAAATATTTTCAGTGCAGGCAGGAAATACCGGACGTATCCGGTATGAATACCGGACGTGTCCGGTATACACGATTTCTGCAGATCAGCCCTGAACTTGCTCCTTTCGATTTCTATCTTCAAACCAAACTGCAGGCACCTAATGGAGATGACAATATACATAGAGAACCTATAGCACAGCTAGAGCAACACAAATATCAAATGAAATGCGAATTTAGACATGATATTTGTTTTACCAAAGTTCGGACTCGTTCGAGTCCTACTCTCCATTGAGGGGGCTGCGGGCGACCCAGCGAAGGTCAGCCCTAGAGGGTACCACGAAGGTCACTCTAGCCGGAGTCTTTTCCAACTCCTTTTCCTCCTTCCACTAAATGATTCCGAGGCGGTGGAATCGACCGTTACAAACTTTCTGAGGCACACCACAATCTCTTGGGTGCTCTTCGGCGACGCCTAGCCGTCTAGGACCGAAGAGTCCAAGAGTAACAAATGCGAATCACGAGATTGACAATATGCACAAGTGCTCAAGTGGTGTCTTGCTCTCTTTTTCAAATTCTTTCTCAACCCACAAATTGATTTTGCAATTTGGATCACACACTCACTAAGAGAGGGTTTAGGAGAGTTGGCAAGGCTCAAAAACGTGTGTCTATCTCAGCAGAATCAGCAGCCTCTAAAGGTGGAGGCTTGGGGGTATTTATAGCCCCCTCGAAAAACTAGCTGTTTTATAGCCGTTGCAATACCGGACATGTCCGGTATGCATACCGGACAGGTCCGGTATGACTCACACTACGCCAACGATAACTAAGTTACAGTGATATTGTGAGGCGTCGGAACTCCCAAAGAACGCCAGGACTTCCGACCGTCGGAACTCCCGACTCAAGTCGGAACCCCTGACCCTCAGTAATTTTGAAAAACATGTAACTGAGTTAAAGTTAGTGAGGTGTCGGAACTCCTGACGCATGTCGGAACTCCCGACCGTCGGAACTCCCGACTCACGTTAGAACTCCCGACCCTCACGACTTTTGAAAACTAGCCGTTGGCTTCTGGTCATCCATACCGGACACGTCCGGTATGAATACCGGACACGTCCGGTATGACCAGGATAGAGAACCCTCCAAGTCAGTAGAAGTGCGACACGTCGGAACTCCCGACCCATGCCGGGACTCCCGACCATTGGAACTCCTGACCTACGTCGGAACTCCCGACGAACCAACCCGAGAACAACAATTTCACAGCTGCTGGACAAATACCGGACACGTCCGGTATTGCCAGACCAGCAAGAAATCAGTTAGCACTTTTGTCGCTTAAATAATCAAACCTCACATGGGTTGGCTTGAGCACTTATGAAACATTATCTATCAATATGATGCATCCCTCTTAGTAGTACGGCATACCTATTAAACTCAAGATCAAAGCAAAAATGAATTTATACCACTTGAGTTGATTTCTTTTGAATTGATGCCGTCCCTTCCAATCTTCATCAAGTAAGGGTGCTAACAAGTTGATGTTGATCTTTTCCATTTGAGCATAGCCATCTTGAGCATATGACTTGATTTCATTCATCAAATTTGAATAATCCCAAATGTATCAAGTCACTTCCATCAAATACTTCATTATAGATTTGATTCTTCACATCAATATGACCATCTTTAGCTTGATTAGTACCTCAACTAAATGCAAGTACTTTCTTCTTCACCCTAGCTAGGTTCTTCGGCCGCCAAGCCGTCGCTTGCCCTTCACCCTTGCTTAGTACCTCGAAGCCTTTCCTTGCTATCTTCACCATCTTAAGCCATCAAGTCACATCTTGTTTTGAATCATCCATTCATATGTATTGTTACCTTTTTCATTTTAATTTAGCAAGCTTCAAATATGAGACCATTCCATATGCAATCCCTCATGTCTCATTAACTAATAATCATGAGCTTGCTTTCACATAGTACATGGAAATCCCACAAGAAATAAGCCTTCACATGAATTCCATTTGCATTGTTGTCTTATGCTTGAACTAGATTGTTTATACAACAACACATCATTTTGGCTTTCATTAAGTACCTGTGAGATAACCTATTACCTGTTCATACTTAGCAAATGGGTTAGTCCTTTAATCATGCTATCATTCAATCATCCAAAACCCACTAAAGGGCTAGCTGCACTTTCATAGAGACGTATAAAGTGTGACTTATGGCAAAAGGCTTTATGCAAAGAGAAAGAATTGATTACAATGAGACCTTTTCTCCAGTCTCATGTATAGTTTCCTTCAGAATCATAATGGCATTAGTGGCACATTACGATTAAGAATTACATCAGATGGATGTAAAGACGGCATTTCTCAACGGAGACTTGGAGGAAAAAGTTCACATGGCACAACCAAAAGGTTTTGTCATGGAAGGAAAAGAACAAATGGGATGCCGCCTAAAGAAATCTATTTATGGATTAAAACAAGCTTCAAGACAGTGGTACTTGAAGTTTGATCAGACAATAAAGAATTTTGGGTTTTAAAAGAGAATGTAGAGGACAATTGTGTCTATGTAAAGTTTAAGAATGGGAAGTTTATCTTTCTTGTCCTGTATATGCATGATATCTTACTTACTAGTAGTGATGTCAGTCTACTATAGGAGACAAAGAAGTTTTGACCTCAAAACTTGGTATGAAAGATCTTGACGAAGCCTCGTTCGTTCTAGGGGTCGAGATTCACCAAGATAGAAGAAAAAGGGTATAAGGACTATCACAAAAGGCATACATAGAAAAGATCTTAAAGAAATTCAGTATGCACAAATGTAGTCCCTCACCTGCTCCTATAGTCAAGGGCGATAGATATGGGGATTTTAAATGCCCTAGGAACCAATATGAGCTCAATCGATAAAGTAAAAGTGGTTCCATATGCTTCAGCTATCGGAAGCTTGCAACATGCTCAAGTATGTACGCGCCCTGATGAAAGCTCTAGTTTGGTTTTGGTTAATTGATGAAACCCTAAGTGCTAACTTAGTTTATCAAGATGATTATGAGATAGGTAGTACTACTCCAAGTGATGAAGCAATAGCGAAGATCATGACAATGGTGATGGCATGGTGATGGTCAAATACTTAAACTTGGAAAAGAAGAAAGAGAAAACAAAAGGCTCAAAGCAAAGGTATAAAATGTAGGAGCCATTTTGTTTTAGTGATCAAGACACTTAGTGAGTGTGATCACATTTAGGATAGATAGCCATACTATTAAGAGGAGTGAAACTCGTATCGAAATGCGGTTACCAAAGTGCCACTAGATGCTCTAACTCATTGCATATGCATTTAGGATCTAGTGGAGTGCTAACACCCTTGAAAATGTTTGTGAATATATGCTAACACTTGTGCACAAGGTGATACACTTGGTGGTGTTGGCACATCTACAAAGGAGGTGGTGTTTGCAGGGTTGAGATAGGTTTGGGTCCCTCTCTCCCTCCCGCCTCGCAAGCTCGGTGGGATTCGGCGCTTTTAGGAAAATGGAATGCCTATTTTCTATTGCACCGAATGCAAATTCTTGTGGTTGGCACATTGGAGCAAGGGTGAAGAAGTTAGAAGTGAAAACGAGTTAGTCACGAAGACGCTGGCGTCGGTCAACTGACCAGACGCTGGGTCTGAAAGCACCGGACGCTGGCAGCATGCGTCTGGTCGAGCTGGTCGGTCGGCACAGTACCTAGGGTATTGCACCGGATGCTGATCAGGGTCTAGTCAAGGTGGACCAGACGTGTCCGGTTGAAGAAATACGCCTCGGGGAGCTTACTAGAAACGATCGGACGCTGAGGCTTCAGCGTCCGATCAGTTTTGCCGGAGCGTCCGGTCAGTCTTGTAGCTGTTGGAATCTGACAAACTATGTTTGAAGCAAGTGACGTGTGGCATCCATCGGGAGACCGGACGCTGAGTCCAGGGTCCGGTCAGTATGACCGGAGCGTCCGGTCAGAGCGCATTTTGCCTAATGAAGGGGTATAACGGCTCTATTTGATTGGGGCTCTATTTATAGCCCCATGGCCGGCTCAAGGGAGCTGACTTGCATATTTTCATTGACATAGCAACCTTGTGAGCTTAGCCAAATCCCTCCCACTCATCTCCATCATTGATTCATCATCTTTGTGAGATTGGGAGAGAATCCAAGTGCATTGCTTGAGTGATTGCATCTAGAGGCACTTGGCATTCGTGTTGCGCTGCGGATTTTGCTTGTTTCTCTTGGTAGTTGCCACCACCTAGATGGTTGGAGCAGCGGTGAAGGATCGGCACGAGTTGGTGATTATTCGTGGCCGCCTTCGGTGATTGTGAGGGGAGTTGTACCTTCCCCAGTGGAGTGCCGAAAGGTAACTCTAGTAAATTACTCGTGTCATTGAGTTACCTCACTTGTGGGTCGGTTCTTGCGGTGTCCTATCGTGTGGACGAGGTTTGTGAAACACCTCTTAGCCGTCGAACCACCAAGTGTTGGTCGACACAATGGGGACATAGCGTGTTGGCAAGCACGTGAACCTCGGGAGAAAATCAATTGTCTCTTGTCTTTGGCATTCTCCTGGTGATTGGCTATATATTCTTCTTGTGATTGGTTCATCCCCTACACGTCGGTATAATCACCTTACTCACTTATTTACATTCTTGCAAACTAGTTGATACAAGCTCTTTAGTGTAATTAGAATTGAAAGCTTGCTTTATTATTTACATTCATCTAGTTGAGCTCTTTAGAGTAGCAAGATTGAGACTTCTTAGTGAGTAATTACTTTGGAAGTTGTGTGCCTAAGTAATCATTGCAACTAGAATTGTTGAATAGGTGGCTTGCAACCCTTGTAGAGCTAGAGCAAGTTTGCATTACGCTATTTGTCATACTAATCAAATTGCTCTAGTTAATTTATAGAATTTTAAATAGGCTATTCACCCCCCTCTAGCCATATTAGGACCTTTCACCTGACTTGGCATTTGTTACCAGGTTTTACTTGGCAGATTCCAGAGCAATTCTGGAATAGAACACTGAAATTAGTAAAGAAAGTCTTGCATTATTTGCAAGGGACGAAAGGCCTCATAATGACATATAGAAGATCTAATTCACTCCACATGGTGGGATATTCAGATTCTGATTATGCGAGAGTGAATGCATATCCAGACGTGGATTTTCTATCATCTCGCAAAGGGGAGCTATTTTATGAAAAAACTCAAAGCAAACTGTCACTACATCGTCCACAATGTATGACAGTTTGTAGCGTGTTATGAGGCAACGGGCAGGTGAACTAACTAACGAAGTTCATACCCGGTTTGAAGGTGGTTAACGACATCTATAGACCACTTAAAGTAATACTGCGATTATAATCTGGCAGTACAGTATGCTCACAGCATAAGTCAAGTGGTGCTGCCAAACACATTGACATAGAGTATTATGTTGTGAAAGATAAAGTCCGGGATCAAGTCATAAGTCTTGAGCATATAAGAACAGAAAGGATGCTCGCGGATCCACTTACAAAAGGCTTACCACCCAACATGTTCAGAGGATATGGTGTTCAGAGAACATGTAGCTAGCTTGGGTTTAAGGGAAAGCCTAAAATATTCCTAGACAAAAGAAGGCCTAAAGATAAGTATTTATTTCAGAACAGAGTAGTGAGTTGTAGCTGTTAAGTCTATCGGCAATGGACCGTGACGATGAGACATGCTCTATGAGCTAATCTGTAATGGAATGAACAAAAGTAAATGATATAAAAGTGAAAGATGTAATGAGATCAAGGGAGAGAATGTTAGTTGATCTCCACCAATAGGCCCAACGGCCTATTGGGCCCTTATCTCTGCTCCCTGATCGGGGGAGCCCAACCCTAATCCGGTTGGTGGGTCCCTGTCGCATAGCACACATAAAAGGAAGGTGGTGGTGAGGGCTCGGACTACGAGGTTCAACAGAGCCGCTACCCACCTACAGAGAAACCCTAAACCGATCCTAAAGCGTGCTGTCAGCGACGGGATGAGCCCGCCACCACCACTGCCGTCGCCTATGCAGGTTCTCCGACGCCCCCACTGCCTCACCACCACGCCGAGCACTAGCATCCGCGAGGCTGCATCCAGGACGGCATCGGCGTCCACGCTGCCACTACGGTGAAGCTCCGCAAGGTCGAGGAGCCTAACTATGGATCTACAGGTTAAACACAGAGGTACCAATCCTATGATCCTAACAACTAGATCAAACTACCCTTTGCATGAGCTCCGCCTATCACCCTCGGTCGGATGGCTAGACCGAAAGGGTCAACCCGTGCTTGGAGACGTACCTGAGGTGCTTCGTCCATTCATGCCCTCGACGGTGGCTCAAGTGGATTCCATTGGCGGAATACTGGTACAACACCAGCGTTCACTCCTCTCTTCACTGATCCCCCTCGGCATTTCAAACTCACCCCTGTAGATGCTTCTTCTCTTCCGGATGTCGCTTCCCTAATGGAAGAATGGGCCATAATGCTGGCGGTGGTTCGTCAACATCTCCTTCGCGCCCAATAGCGGATGAACGTTCTAGGCTAACAAGCGCCGCTCTGACCATACCTTTAACGTCGGTGACTTCGTCTACCTCAAGCTTCAGCCATACGTTTAGTCCTCACTTGTGCCACGAGCTCACCAGAAGCTTTCCTTCAAGTACTTTGGCCCCTACAAGATGTTATCCAAGATTGGAGTTGTCGCCTACAAGCTAGACCTGCTGCCGGGCTCTGCCATCCACCCCGTCTTCCACATGTTGCTACTGAAACCATCGCCTTCCAACAAGTAACCCGTCTCCAACAACCTCCCCGACCCAGCGGTTGCGCTCCAAGTGTTCGAGCAAGTTCTCCAATGATGACTCCAGCAGTGCGGCCCTAGCTTTGTTCCTCAGCTGTTGATCAAGTGGTCCACGTTGGACTCCAGCCTAGCGACCTGGGAAGACGTCGAGGGCATGCCAATTTCCAAGGAGGGGGATGTCACACCACATCCTGGAAGGCCTAGCAGCCGAAGGCGCTACCCGCGGTACAAGGCTTTCCGGCCCATGGTGGGTGTGTAGTGAGCCCGCGAGAGAGTGTTAAAGGGGAGACCCCAGAAGATTGTAAGGACTAAGCTATCAATTGAGAATACAATATATCCTCCATTCTCCAAGCTAGGCAACCTGTCGGCTGGAGCACCTCTGCCTTCTTCCCCGTTCTCCCTTCCTCTGTTCCAATTCCCTACCGCCGACGACGAGGTGGCTAACACTATATATGAAGCTAGGATGCTCAACACTATGCACGTTTATATTGTGTTATGGACGAGAATACATGGGTTGCTTGGCACATATCTCACCTAGTTCTACTTGAAGACAATAATACAGGTCCACAGTCAGCTGTTCCAAGCTACTATTACAATTGGAATCGAAACAGTACGTGATTGCCAGGAGCCTAGGAGAACAACACTGCACCCTAACATTCTTCTTGTTTCTGCAACCAGTCCCAACTAGGCCTTGTTTAGATTACCTCCAAATTTCAAGTTTTTTCACTCTCTCTCCATCACATCAATTTTTAGCCGCTTGCATGGAGCATTAAATGTAGGTAAAAAAAATAACTAATTGCATAGTTTAGTTGGAAATCACGAGATGAATCTTTTGAGCCTAGTTGGTCCACGATTGGACAATATTTGCCAAATAAAACGAAAGTGCTACTATTCATCGAGTTGAAAATATTTGCAATCTAAACGTGGCCCTAGTGCATATATATTGGCATTGTGGACCACAACTGTTGTTTCTGAATAACTTGAGCTTCCCCAATTCCACCCTGGTATAAGCTTTCCCAGATTGCATCTTGGATAGATTCTGAATTTCTGATAAGAAACATTATCTACTGCTGACGCAGACAGTGACAGCCGAATCTCATTGGTCAACCTGGCCTGAATAACACAATACACATCCTGGCATTGTCAACACTTCAGTTCCTTGGTCTGGGATTACTTGTTGTCGCTGCAAGTTGAAAGTTGAAGTCAGATAGACAATAACATTAGTATTAGTATGCAGCATACTGCACCAGGCACAAAGTCATTGCCACTCGATGCATGAGTTTGCGAAAAATTCAGTGGCTACGTTCTAGTAGTAGCAATAATACAATTAGTGAAGTGAAGAATCGTGAAATGACAACCTGTAATTGTGGTACTACGCACGTATGTACACGAGCAAAAGAAAACGGGAACTCATCGAAATGGCTCGGACATTGGTCATCTATAAAAGAAATGCATCCAGAAATATTCACCGGATGAACAGAAACTACCTACAGCGGTAAACATAGCCGCAGCAGCAGCAGCAGCAGCTTACCTCTTCTTTTGGGCGGGAGAGGGCTTTCTTCTTTCCCCTGCCGGATGCAACGTCGTCCATGCTTTGGCCCTGGCGCCGGTAGCGGCCGCCGGACGCGATGAAGCCGGGGCACGGCCGGTACGCCTTGATGGGCCACCAGCCGAAGCCCTGGGACGGCGGCTATGCCACCCTGGATCCGCCCTTCGCCATTGCAGCCCCTCTCAACCTCTTCCCTGCCGCAGCCCTTGCAGCCCCTGTGTTGTGTGTGCATCAACGCACAACAAGATTATAGAGTATTATATCCAGCAGAAGCATGAATGCAGCACTACAGTCAGATATAGCTGATTCCTGATCGGAACCAAACTAAACCGTCTTTTAATTTTGAGACATGGTTCGGCTGTGCTAGTAACATGCTCCTCCTTTATTGATTGATAAAGAAATATATATAAACAAAATGGTACTAAATGAGGTTTTGTTAGGGACCACTATATAAAGTATATAAACAGAGGTAAAAAAAAACTAAAATGAGGACATGTTTCGAACCATTAATCCAATGTTGTAAATGGTGGGGGAAATGACTAATGAGCAGTGTCCAATGTCCTAACCGCTAGACCATGGAACCACTTTGTGCTTGTCTGGGAAATAAAAATTATATAGACATCTTGAACGTTGCATATTCACTGAACATAGGAGACAGACAGAAGACGCCGATGAAGTGCTAGGAAATTGAAGACGAACAGGTAGGTTACCTGAAGTTGGGGTCATCCTTGTAGCTATAGATTTCAGGCTCAGGAGATCCTTCCTCTGACGAAGGATCAGAGGCTGCCCCCTCCTGCTCCTTGGTCACCACAGAAGAAGTGGCGCCAGAAGCACCGCAGAGAAGGTGGTTTCCTCTCCCTGGACCTAGCACGGCGTGCTTCTTGTATGCTGGAGGGCATGCAGAGGAAGAATGGTTGCTTGGGAGTGAGAGCAGGGGACTGTGGAGACGATGGGGAGGGAGCTGCAGCCAGACGGAGGCTGCTGCCATTGCTCCTAGGTCCGCTTCCCCTCCGTGGACGGTGAGTTGTCAGACAAAGAAATTGGGGCTGGCAATGGCAGGGCGAGGGGAGTAAAATTGGAGAAGAGATTGCCTCGCTTGGGAGGTGTGGAACCATTGGATGGGATACCAGCCACGTGGCACGCCCACTCTGTGGTGGGATAGTGCATGGTGGATCTTGCTTCTCGGATTTCCTTGTTCCTTTTTTTTTTCTTCTGATGAGGGGGAAATTATCACCTCTCCTCGCTGGTTGAGTGCTGGACTAAACAACAATATACTCCCTTAATTTCTCTCTCCGCCCAGAAATGGTAATCGTATTTGATGAGAGCAAGTCATATAAAGTATAATTTTACTCTTAATTTCTCTTATATAACATGTAGTCAATTGCTAAAACATCGATATCATTCTTAGATACACTTTCAACACAAAATCTATTGCTGCAAGTTTTATGCTCTAAACTTGCATATAGTTTATCTAATTGTTGGCCAAAATTTGTAAAGTTTGACTTTGGCTTTTTCTCTGGTCAAACATTACAGGCACCTTTTCAGTTCTTCAGCCTTCTCTTCTTGATGTTAAGGAGCTATCACACCACACACATCCATAAAAAGTAAAGAAATGACGGGAATAAAACGTAGCAACCACACCTTCTTCATGTTTGCAATGCCTGTCTTCTTCTCGGCACCACTTTCTACAACAAGATGCTCAGCTTTCATCTGTTGGCGCCAAATACCCCTCTGGTGGGAAGGCTGTCAAATGCAAAGCCAAAAACGCGCTTTCTACTTTCAAGATGAAAACACAACTTTGTCAGGCAGCAGAGAGCTTGATCAGCCCACCTGTACTGTGAGATAATTAAGGGATGCCATATACACAATTTCATTTACAGGAGCATCCTATCCTCCTAATATCTTTTTTAGCCAAGACACAACACGAGAGATTTGCCCCCCGATCACGATCAGAAAAACAGCGAGGTAGGGCAGCAGGATTGTATGCACCATATCCAACCAATACCAGCACCATTTCCTTTGAAGATTGCAATCACTTAGCTACACAGATTGGGAATACAGACGCCGTCTGGGGTCTGCTGCTCTTTCCAGATCTGGCCAGTGATCCTGAGCTTCAGCTCCTTCCAGTCGCCACCGGAGAAGATCAGCGCCATGTTCCTCTGGATGATGAGGCCGTCGTGGCTGTCCCGCACCTTCCGGTGGCTGTCGCGGACGCTCCTGGGGGTGCCCTCCTAGACCATCTTCCTCCCGTTGGCACCGACCTCGAGGCTGTAGCTGTAGTTCTTCGCCTCGTTCTTGTCCCCCATGAAACGGAGGAAGGCCATGTATACAGGTGCCATCACAAGCTGGAACGCCTCAAAGTGCAGGCAGAAGTACTGCCCGAAGCAGTGAAACACCTGCTCAGAATATTTACCAAATCAAATTCACAGTTTATTATTTTATTCTGTGCTAATCCTACGACGAGAATATTTATTTACCATGAGAGAACAAGCCTACTATAGGTACCTACCGTTAGCATCCAGGTGGCGTTTTCAACTTCTCGTGGGTTCGATTTGACATATCTGTGGTTGAATGTGCAGGCCGCTATGCATATCAACTTTGTGATCATCCCTCAAATGGGAAACAAGATAAGGGATGTCACCAGCTGCGGCACATTCAGAACCAGCTAGGGGCAATTGTATGGTCTTAAGCTGCATTGCGCTTCGTGTTTTATTTTGCTGTAGTATGGGAAAATTTCTGGGCACCCCAAAGAGTAGTACTTACAGTTGCAGGGAAGCTCAAGCGACTCCGCTACTTTCTCCAGTGCCAAACACCTGATATCTCCAAGCTCTTGTCTACAGGTAGGGCAATGGTTGTGCACTCTAGCCTTGCACGTGGAACACAAGGTATGTCCATTTTGGCACTGCAAATGCAATCAAGTATGTGAGATCAATATCCGAATGCCAAATGCAATAAGTATATAAGAACAACATCTGAAAACAGAAAGCTTTAAACATTAAATAATCTCTCTTTTTTCACTTTAGATAGTCTCTTAGAGTGTCAATTGCAGGCTATTGGAACCAAGCACCGTATACGTTAACAAGGAAGGTGACATATTCACAATAAAATTCCCTTGAAAGCATACAACCATAAAACTGTATAACTTATCTTCTTCAATTCATGTCTCCACTCACAGCCAACATATTCTTATTAGCATATTCTGTTTACTTCGCTAATATTTCATATGCATCACAAAACTTTGCTTCAGTGCACTCCATGCTTGTGCAAAGTGCAATATGAGTTAGTGGCACTGCCAAACCCGATGCCAGAATTGCTCTACTTGTACTACCTGTGGCATTCACATAACTATAGAAGAGAGGTTGATTGGGCCACCATCAATTATGCATCCTCCACCCAGACAATCAATCCATTGACAATCTGCTCAGCAAAGGAAATTGGAGCTAGAAATAGAATACATGATAACGAAAGGTTGCAACTTGCACAGAGGTGACAAGTGACAACCACAAATCAAATCAAAACAAGGTTGTAGGGCACCAAACTTCTGAAGGTCAGGAAGTTAGGATTCGGGGGGGGGGGGGGGGGGGGGGGCAAAAATCCCAGGACAATTTAGCAGCCGTGACCTGCTAAATAAATTCTCTTGAACTCTATTTCTGTGCAAACTAAACGGTTAACCCAACGAATTGTCATCAGAAAGTTGAGTTTTCTTGTTCATGTCCGTGTGTTTTTAGGCTAAGACGTAGCTAGCATGTTGGGAGTGCTAAAAATTTGCTAAATGACGGTAGCACAAATACAGCTGATTGTTGAGTTAATTCGACGAATTTTGTGCCGGAGGAATGGAGGACGATGGCCGTCGAAATTACCATCTCGTAAAGTCAAATCCCCACGCATTATGCTACTACTACAGGCGAAGGGGAATTCCCCATTCGAAATCAAAGAAGACAATCGATCCATCCAAGCAGAGCAGGTAGCCGGGGCAAATGGATCAATCGATGAAGGGAACGAAGAATAAGGAGAGGCGAGCGCAGGGGGCGACCTGGTGGATCGGCGGGAACATGGAGTTGGTGCAGACAGGGCACTCGAGAAACGCCGTTGGCAGCGGCCTTGGGCCAGGGCCAGGCGGCTGCGGCTGCGGCGGGCAGCGAGACGCAGTCGACGTCCATGGCCGCCCGCCGGCCCACCTCCACTCCCTAGGCTCCGGTAGAGGGGGACGCTGGACGGACGGTGCGGTGCGGAGGGAGGCTGGGGCGGCGCGGGGGTCCGGCACTTTGTGGCGGGAGAGAGGAACCGAAGGTGGGGGCGCGCCACGGATTCCGGGGGTGCCCGGCTATAATGGCGCTGGAGCGGGGCAGCGCGGCAGCAGGACCATTTTTGCTTTTGTTTTCTTTTCTTTTTTTTTATTATTCGCTGGTGGATGATGGGCAACATGGGCAATGGGATGGGAGCTCCCCAGCGGCCCAGCCTACTAGACGGCTACACACTCCCCCATCCAGTAGGTGAGTGTTTTGGCCGCAGAGGATTCTTTGCTGTTACTACTGACAACAATTTGTTGGGCTGTGATTTTTCTAAGAACAAAACTTTGACTAGAGATAATTTAAGCATTAGGAAGAAGACAGAGGACAGCTCTTGAGTTCACCGTTTATTTTTTTTGATTGTGTAGTTACCAAACAGATGTGGAGGCACCTTTCAGATATTTTTGGTAGGGAGCTGGGCTACAATTTCCTGTCTATAGGACAGCTTTGGCTTATAGCAATAAGAAATTCTTAGTTTGTAATGTTTTTAGTGCAGCAGCCCTGTGGGGGCTTTGGAAACTAAGAAATGCTATTTGTTTTCAGGGAACATGTTGGAAGGATATGAGTCTTTTACTCTTGAAAATTGCAACAATGCTTCAGAGCCAAAGTATCCTATGCCCACAACAGATGAAACAAGAGTTCATGACAAAACTGGAGGAACTGAAACGTGTAGCAACAAGTCCAATAAGAATCTGATGGCTAGAGATGGTGAATGATCCTAGGAAGAGGTTCATGTTTCATGAGGCACAAAACTGGAAGGCCTTGGAGATACCAGAGGAAGCTAAGAAGTACCTGGCTTACAATCTGGAATCTGTCTCGGGTGGCAAGTCTGGTCAGTGGTTCAATCTAGTGTCTTTGGAGTTGCTGTTGTTGCTGTTTTGGCAGTAGCTTTGAGAGTGGTTTTTCAGTTTTTTCGTGCTCTTTTAAAACCTGTTGTATGCTTTTTGGAAAGGTGTTTTAACGCCTGAATGTTGTATATATGGATGTTATTGTCTTTGCTTAATGCAATGGCTGGGGCGCTGCCCTAAAATTCTAAAGAAAATTCATTACGTGTAGAATCATAGACTACTCTTTGTTGGTTCATTCATTGATCGGCGCATCAAGCCTGTCAAATTCGTGCTTGCAGTAGGCCTTACATTATGACTATGGAGTGTGGATTGCGTTGGCAACATGAGCTTTCGATGGCACATCAAGCCTGTCAAATCCATGCTTGCAGGCGTTATACGATTAGGTTTGTGTGAAAATACCTACGCAATGACATGTGACACCTCTCATGATTTTTTTAGAGTTATGGACTATTCTTCTTTTATCTCTATCGGTTCCCACCTTATAAATTATTTATTATTGTCTAATTGGACTGTCTAGGTGGGTCCTATGTACCTAGATTGCTTAGTCCATATACATCATGATTGTTCTGAGGAATTAATATGAAGGTTGCATCATTAGGCTAGGAGGTAGAATGATATATAGCAGCAATTTGTAGTAGAATAAGATCGATGCACCTTTTTTAAGATAATGGATCAAAGTTCCAACTAGATTGATGCACCTTAGACCCCCACATTTTGTAGCTAACTTCACTTGTTGATTAAGCACTAGTTTGTTAGGGTTCTTGGTCCTCTTAAAAGGGCTGGCTTCTTTGTGAAGCTAAAGTCATTTTTAGAAAATGTGTGGCAAAAATGATTGTAGTGGTTGTTTTGTTATGTTTTGTGCCAAGTTTGTGAGGAGTGGCTAGGGGAAGCCACTTGTTCGCGGCTTGAGCTCCTAGGTAAAAAGAAAAAAAAAACAGATTCCGGGTCCTCTGGCTGTTTACCGAAGCCAAGAACTACGGAGAGCTAGAGCCGTAGTTGTGCTATACGCACCCTAAATCTTGTATTTATGGAGGTGTACATTATGTAAGTTACTGACATGCACGAAGAGAAAGAAATGGGATTGGGTCAAAATGGCAAACGGTGTTGGTCTGATCTGCTTATGTCTTGCTTGCATATGCATAGGGATTAAATGACCGTTGAACCATATTGAGTAGGGGTCATAGATGAGCTTCTCATGTAGCATATGTGTTGACTATTGAGTAGTGTACAGTGTGCACCAGTGTCGTCACACTTATATGAGGTAGAGTTCTTTATTGTTAGTAATGGGTGCGTTCGCTGGTTTGACCTGCCAGTTTCAGCCGGCTGCTCCTTCTCACAACAACCGGTCAGTTTCAGCCGCTACAGTGTTTCTCTCTCAGAACAACCGGCTAGTTTCAGCCAAGCGAACGGGGCCAATGTATTTCTCCCCTTGTCCCAAAATAAGTATCTCGTATCATGAGGGATCAATTCATCTCAACTTTGACCAAATATATATATATATATATATATATATATATATATATATATATATATATATATATATATATATATATATATAATACTAATGTTTATGATATGAAATAAACACCATTAGATTAACCGCATCATTTATTTTTACAGTAAATTTATTTAGAGATACAAATGCTAATACTATTTTTTTTATAAATCTAGTTAAATTTAAAATCGTTTAACTCCCACTTATTCTAGGACCGGGGGCATAGGTATCAAAGGTTCAGGGCGCGTTTAGTTGGCAAAATTTTTTGGTTTTGGCTACTGTAACACTTTCGTTTGTATTTGGCAATTAGTATCTAATTATGGACTAATTAGGTTCGAAAGTTTCGTCTCGCGATTTCTCACCCAACTGTACAATTAGTTTTGTTTTTCGTCTACATTTAGTACTCCATATATATGCTGTAAGATTCGATGTGACACTTTGGGGTGAAAATTTTTGAATCTAAACAGGGCCTCAGTGTCTCGGGCACAGTAACGACTAACGACTCAGACATCATCAGATCAGATTGGATAGAAAGTGGGCTGTCGATTCCGTTGTCACCGACGGAGCCCCAGGCCGAGCCGGCTGCCTTCAAGTCGAAGTCGAAGCTTCCTCTGACCTTCGGCTGGCTGGAGCCGAGCCGGTCTCTGCTGCGTAGCGTAGCCGAGTGCGGCTCCCAGTCCCAGTCGTCTCCCACGAGCGCTACGGCAGCGCGTCTCTCTCTTCCTCTTCCTCTTCCTCTTCCGGTGCTCGTGCTCTCCGCCCTCCGCCTCCCTCGCGCGGAACCCAGGCCGCCGCCGCAGCCGCAGCAGCCGCAGCCACGCAAGGCGACCGCGCGGCATGGTAAGCGTCATCTCCCACCCCTACTCTCTCCCCAACCCGCGCCGATCCGCCGGTCCGCCGCCTAGATCTCGCTCCTCGTCGCTGCTTCTTCAGACTCCGTACTTAATCGACTCGGGGCGTTAGGGTTTCGGTGTCGGGCTGCGCGTGTTTCGGCTGCGTGATTCGATACCACGTCGCTACTTCAGGCCCCCGCCTGTTCCTCTCGCACCACACGCCCGCACCGCTCCTCCCCAAGGGGGAGGCCGGAGGGGGACGATCGCACCATTTCCGGGGATGACTTGCAGCTCCGTTTGCATATCCGCCGCATTTTCCTTTGGCGCAGATGCCTGTCAGGCTGTGGTGCCATGATTGCTTGTAAGGGTGCGTTTATGTAGGTCCCTAGTATGTGTGTCAAACTGTACGCGTACGCCGTTGCTACTATTATGTGGCCATGACTGATTCATGGCACGGTGCTCCAGTGGCCTGTCTTGCGAGCGTGCTTTTAGCATCCACCATCTATGCCTGTTGATCTGATACGCAAGATGTTAGATCTTAGCTGTAGCATCTGAAATATGGTCTGAGCTGGGAAACCTTCTATGCTCAAGACTATCCATGTTTATGGTGCTCTGGACACCTTTAATGTTTGCTTTCTGATATAGCTGGGTAATTTTGATTTTTATGAATATGGCCCCTTACCGTAGCCCACAGCGACTCGATTACTGTGAATTATTTGCAACACGGAAGTGTTTTTTTTCTTATTATTATTATTTGCTTTATCCTCGCACATTGGCATGTGTTTTCGTATTTCTAGGTTCACCCATTGCCTGATGATACTGCCTGCATTTGTCTAGTGCAGTAGGTAACCTTGTTAGTTCTGAACTGCCCTTTTTCTTCAAACCACTGGCATTGTCGTATTGATTCTCATTGATTTTTTTGTAACATTTTTGGAACTGGAAAACATATGACTACCTCCTCTTGTTCCTGGGGTTTGTTCTTCCAACGTCGTCTTGTGGCTAACGTAGTCAATTGTCTGCACTACCATTTGATGAGTCGCGCCGGAGTGATCAGTCACGCTTCAAGAGTTCAAGTTGCAATCCTTGCGTACAGTTTGTACCTAGGATTAGGCGATATGCTTTAACCTCACACAAACAGACATGTGCATATTGCCCCCTGTAATAACCAGGATGCACTGGCTGACAAAACAGTACATCTGCAACTAATGGTTGATGTTTAGACGTGCCTGAAGCATTCTTCATCTTGTTTTCATGCAGGTGGCGCTTTTACATTACCTATGCTAGTTTGCCTCATGCTATATTTCCAGAATGGTGAAGCTGACTATGATAGCACGTGTCACTGATGGCCTTCCATTGTCGGAGGGATTAGATGATGGTCGGGATCTCAAGGATGCTGACTTCTACAAGCAGCAAGCAAAACTGTTGTTCAAGAACTTGTCAAAAGGGCAGCATGAGGCATCAAGGATGTCAATTGAGACTGGACCATACCTTTTCCAGTATCCTAAATCTTTACTCATTCACAATATTCTTTGTTCCACAATTTCTCATTTGGAAATAGGTGATTCTTCTTCATGATCCTAAATTAGAGTATTGTGCTCAAGGGAAGAAAAAAAACTGCACATTTACACAGCCTAACCAGATACTGTAATAAACTTACTGAGTTCTCATCTATATATTGGATTCACTATTCATCTACCAGTTCAAATTCCTTTGACCAGCACCCGCTTATGCATGCATGTTATATGCTTATCATCTATCGCCAATCGCCATTTAGACATTGATGTGTGGATTACACTAAGTAAGCTCTATCACTAATGACGTATATTAATAAAATGATCATTTTCGGCACTAATATTCTTGTGGTGCTCTAGTTGTGCCTTAATTGAATAAAACAGCTACATCATTGAAGGCCGTGTGTGCTATTTGACTCTGTGTGATCGTTCTTATCCCAAGAAACTTGCATTCCAATATCTCGAAGATCTCAAAAACGAATTTGAGAAAGTCAATGGCAGCCATATTGAAACTGCTGCAAGGCCATATGCATTTATTAAATTTGGTATGGTTCTCTGCTCATGTCTTGTCATTTTTTGTTCTCATTCCCTTGATATTTCTGCTAGTTGATAGCTTATGTGTCTCTGTTTACTTGTTTAGATGCATTCATACAGAAGACCAAGAAACTTTATTTGGATTCCAGAACGCAGAGGAACCTTGCCAAGCTGAATGATGAGCTCTATGAGGTGCACCAGATCATGACTCGCAATGTTCAAGAAGTTCTCGGTGTTGGTGAAAAACTAGACCGTGAGTGCGCCATTGTCATCTTATCTGCCTTATGTTTCCCTCATTATATATAATCATATTTTCTGCCATGTTAGACCTGTTTCAGTATCATTCCGTAGACTGGTTGTAAGATTCACAATTCAGTTTGTTTCGAGCAAATTGTGCTGTAACGTAATTTTGTACTGATATGTAGCATGCTGTGTTCCTTTGATGACACTTTCTGTTTTAGATTTTATCATGCTAGATAAAACCTTTGCTTTGGGACAGTTGTACAACAGAGAAACAATTGGAGATGTTTAATTACTTTTGAATATCTATGGAGAAAGTTTATGCCTTCATGGTGGAGCGTATGCTCTAAACATATTGTTCTTGTAGTCATTGCCTCATGGGCTTAGAGTGGAGGCTAAAATTTAAGAAACCTCTAGAATATTGTGGTGAGGTTTATACTTGAAACCATTAATAAAACTAACGAGGCCTTTTGGACAAGGGGAAACTTGTGAGATGTCGTGCTTTGCCTGTGTGCTTCCTTTTACGGTGATCTGCAATATGACTTTTACAGTGATATGCAATATGACTTTTTTTTATAGTGATATACAATATGACCTTTTTTTTTACAGCGATCTGCAATATGACTTAGATGTGTTACCCTGCACATTTTTCATTTTTTTTGGGAATATGTAAGCTCCTTTATATGGTAGTATGTTGGTACGCATTAGGTCTGTTGTATTAGAGATAGATGGTTGTGCTTTAGTTCAAACTGAAATCTGTAGCAAATCGAACGAAATACAACAACCCAAGCAGCAACTATGCAGAGAACTAAAAAAAGGTTAATGTCCAGGATATGAAGTGTTTCAGTCTGCCTCACATGTACTTTTCACGACACAACACTTGTTTAACAAAAGATTTTTCTTTGCAGAGGTGAGTGAAATGTCCAGTAGGTTGACCTCTGATACTAGAATTTATGCAGAGAAGGCGAAAGATCTCAATCGCCAGGTATGGTCCTGTTGACTACATTTCACTTTCCAGCTTATGCATCTGTCGAGCTGAATTTGGCTCACTTCAGAGGATATTAACGGTTCTACACGGGATTTCAAATTGTAGTTCACTTGGGCTTTGTCCTAGCTTATCTAACTTTGACTATATTTATAGAAAAATGCACGACATCTAGAAGATCAAATTAGTTTCATTAAACCCACTATGAAATGTGCATTTATTTGTTATTATATTATAGATGTTAGTATATTTTTTTTACAAACTTAGTCAAAGTTAGAGAAGTTTGACTTAGGACACTAAAACTAAAGTGAATGGTAATTTGGAATGTAGGGTGTAATATTTAGACAAGGAATATTCATGATCACGTAAGGCAAGGGGTGTATCTCGTTTCATTACCATGACATACGTTCCTCCTGTGATTTTCAGGCCTTAATTCGTAAGTATGCCCCCGTTGCTATTGTGATTGGGATAGTACTGATGCTCTTTTGGCTGAAGAACAAGATATGGTGACTTGGTGCATCCCGCGCTTCTCAGTTGCAAAGCTGGAACCTGCTGAGTTGCCTATGTTGATCCTGGTTCAAAAGATGCTTCGATGGCTTATCCCGCATCTGCCGATTCAAGCGAGTACTTTAGCTGTCAAAAGCAAAACCGTGGCCTTGGGTTCTTGGAACTGCGCGTTTCTATTGACGGGATCTGCGTAGCAGTATGATAGTTTTCGTGAGCGCACCATGTAAGCGTCGAAATTTATTCAGGCTGTTGACACACTTAATGCCATGTGTTGTGACACTTTGAGCACATGTCTATTTGTAACTTGGGTGATTTGACTCCCTCTGATCACTCAAGCAATTTGAGGGAATAAATCACATAAATGGAACAAAAAGACAATCTGAGTGATTCATGCCTTATGGTCACACGAGTAATCAAAAAGGACAAATCACTCAAGAAAAACTATAACCAGAATTCGAGTGAAACAAGAGATAAATCACACGAATTATGCATTCCTAGATAACCCTTCATCCACGTGTGAGCCAAAAGCATGACATAGTGAGGCCATTTCATCTAACATATTACACAAACAAAAAAGGAAAAGACTAGAAATTTTCTATGACTGCAAAGTACAGAAAAAATATCTTGTTTCAAATACAACTGCATTTCAAGCAACATCTTGTTATGCAAAAATTGAGCCAAAATAAAAATGAACATAATGTGACAAATTTAGATCAAAGGAAATAAACAGAAAACATAAAGCAAAATTTTCTATAGATTGCAAATACCAAAATTTTTAATGAGGGCACTGCATGAACCAAAAAATCAAATTAAAAAAAAAACCAAAAACAAAAAATTTATATGGAATGCAAATTACAGAAAGATTATGAGAGCATTGCATCAAGCAAACAAACCAAATACACCAAAAGCAAACATGATAGTAGCCAAACATCTGCCTAGTAAACTTTTTGCACTTACTATTAGTTAGGTCACTAATACCATGGAATTATACCTGATTAACAACTATAAGTGTGTAGTTGAACTCTAGTGTAACTACAAAAATTAATCCATAGTAACATGATAGTAAATTAATTAAGTGCATTTATCAGGTGAGGCTATTCTATATATAGATTTTTCTACTACATTAAACAATAAGAAAGCAAGATCAGAAACACAAACATATAATGCAAAAATGGAAAACACACCTGATTAACAAACTGTAAGTATAGTTGTCGGGTTCATAAACCCGGGGTCCCTCGCGGACCGGCTTCCCAACAAAGACTCGGCCCAACTCGTGGGCCGACCCAAGTACCTGAACAACAGGCCAGAAGGGCGATCCAATCACCGACCGGAAGGCCTGGCCGAGGAGGAACGACGCCCATTTCTGACTCCGGCCCACCTCTCCGACCAAAGCCCTCGCTTCGGTCTCCAGTCCGCCTCCGGACAGCCTCTCCGACCGGAAGGCCTGGCCAAAGCACTATTTCCGACTCCGACCCGCGACCTCCCTAGCATGACAGAACCCAAGCAGTGTTGTAGACGCCGATATTTCCCCCTACAGTATTGTGGGCGCCATTAACTCCCATACGGGCATCAACAGTGTTGTGGGTGCCGGCATTTACCGTACCAAGCGAACATGGTAAAACCCCTTGCATGCCTCCAGGTATCAATAGTGTGGCAGGCACCGACGTCTGACATACCCGAAGAAAACAACACAACCTCCCACGTGCATCTGACATCCAATAGTGTTATAGGCGCCTACCATCATCCTGTACCCGCCGGTGTGGGCAACAAGGCTTAGAAGCATACGTACTCTCTCCCTCTCACTTGTAAGGCCATCCCCTTCATCTATAAAAGGGGATACGCTCTCTCCCAACATTCAAGCTCATTAAGCTCATTCAGATTCATCAGATTGATCAAGTTCACTAGTTCACAACCACAGAACTGCCAGGTTCAAACCATAAGCACACGCTTGAACACTTAGCTCATAGCGGGGCTCCCGTCACTCTCGGCCCTTCCGACCGGAGTTCGACCGGACCTCTTGTACCCCCATCTTTCTCCTTCTCGTTTGTAACCCCACTGCAAACTTCGAGCACCTGGGCTCAGGAATAAAGTCACCGACCGACTCAAACTGGACGTAGGGCACGTTGCCTGAACCAGTATAAACCATATGTCATTGAGTGCTAGTCCACCTCCGATCACAACGTACGGCAAAACTATAAATATTTACTTGTTGTTCACTTTCTGCACCGACAGTTGGCGTCGTCCGTGGGGAAGACGTTGTACGTTCAACACTTTTTGGTCATCGGATGGCCCACTTTTCCGCCACCTTCATCATGGCGGGCTCAAGCGATACGACTCGCTTCGGCTCACTGAAGTTTCCCACACTCCCACCTGTTGGGATGTGGGTTCCCCCATCTTTGAGCCTTCCCAGGCCTTTCTCTTTGGAAGTCTAGACTTCGTCGCCGACCAGCTCGGCGTACTACGCCTCCGCGAGGAGGCACTCATTCTAGCGCCCGTCGGAGGGGCATCCTCCATCAGCTCCGGGACGCATGATGACTTCAATGACGAGGCATCCGCGCTTCATTCCGAGCAAACTCTCTGCTCAAACCCCGCTGTGAGTAATATACATGTTGTTATTTACTTGCTATTATCTATCTTCCACCGATTATCCAGAGGGACCTCGTTGTCCCCGCCGTGACTGCCATGCGACCGATTCCCCTACGACCTCGCGTCTCCCACGGACGCGTACGCCCGGGGGCTCCGAAGGATGCTGGTGTCGCCCCCTTTCACGTCCGTATTCGTGGGGATGGCGAGCTATGCTCCCACCTGTTTCCTCGACCTCATGGATGACGATGTTGAGAGTGACGGCTCCAGCATCGGCGACGTGGCGTCTAGCCACCGTCCGTCCTAGGAGTGCGCTATGGCGGAAGCTCCAGAACAGCCACCGGTGGTAACAGAGTCCTTGCAGACTCACACCCCTTTAGACCCTCGTGCGGAGACCCCCGTGCTCACACGGGAGCACGACGAGGAGCTACGACAACAGCGGCTGAACCAGCCGCTGACTACGCCGGCGCGCTTGGCGCCCCACACTACGCTCCATGTGCATAAACCGGCGAGCGATGCCCGGGGTCACGCCCGTTGGGTCCAGCGCAATACCATGGACAGGGGGGAACGATCCCCCATAGTTCACTCGGGCCAATCAGAACATCACCGCTGCGGCAATGCTTCTGCACAGCCTCTCCGAGCCGAACGATCCCCAGGAATAGGCGATCCACCGGAACCTCCGGGCACTAGTGGAGACCGTCACCGTTTAACAAGCGGAGAGCTCCGCATCGCGACACCGACTCGTGGCCTCTCTCCCCACCAGGGGAATGGGGACGCACCAGACGAATCGCTCCACCCACTCACTGCTACAGCCGCCAAGTGTGGCACAGGAAGCCACATCTCTGCCTTGTCTTGACTTGGCGATAGCTCCACACCAACCTCCTATACACGAGCGGCTTGGGCCAAACCGAGACGCTCGTAGCAGCGACCGGAGTCTCAACCCGGATGGCCCGGGACCATAGGCCTTTGTCCAACGCATCCAGAGAGCGCCACTCCTGCCGCGCTCCAACGGAGGCCGAGGCAAAGGCAAGGCTAAGCACCAGGATCAGGACAAGGGCCTCTCCACGCAGATGGGGAAAAAGAACAGCAAAGATCGCCGCCGACCAGCCAACTCCGCGTTGGTCGCCACGGCTGATCACACGGGCAAGCAGCCCCAGCAGGACCTTCTGGGCCACTTCCATGAGCTCATGGAGAGCCCATGCACCAATCATGCCTGCCCCATCAAACACCTCTACAAGGATTGTGAGCTCCTCAGGTGCCTTCTGCGACAGGCCGGCGGGCCAAAGGAAGAAAAAGGCGAAGAAGCAACAGCCAGGAAAGGGGCGTAGCGGGCAAGGATCCAGACGACTGAAGGCCAAGGTGCTCCGACCGGACACCTATCGACTGAAGGACGACAACGATAACATTCTCACCAACGCTTGGAACAGCTGTCATTTTCTTCCCCTAAAATTTAGTCTTACCATTGTTTACTTAACGTTTGCTCCTATAAAAGCGCCCTGACCCGAACACTTTCGGCCTAGGTCGCTCGGGGGCTCCATGAGGGTGCACTACTACCTCTCTTTTTGTTTACTATCATATGGTGAAACTCCTTCCTACCCGAACAAAAGGGTAGTTCGTCCCTTTAAATTGCCTTATGTAGCTTTGCTTTAAAATATTCTGATCGATCGCACCTCGCCTCTATCTACGGTTACGAGCAGCTGAGCCTCACGGGCCACGCCCAGGCTCTTAAGGTTGCAGCCTACGGGACAAACGGGCAAGTATGAAAAAGAAAGAATAAAAAACAAAATTATGCTAAGGTAAAACTAAGGAACGAAAGGGACAGGCTTCCCCGAATGGAGTAACTCCATCATAAAAAACGAAACCGATTATAGTCATTGAGTACATAGAAACGTTTACACGGGGGCTCCCCCACGAGCTTAAACCTTTTTGCATCTACTAAACTACTTATACTTTACAAGCTATTGGGGTGGCTCGGCGACATCTGTTGTCGGTGCGACCGACGAAGGCATAGGCTGCTCACTCCCCAGTGGGACGACATTCATCTCGGTTGAAGGTGGGGCGATGTCCACTTCTGACCCAGGCTCCGTGCCATCCGTAGGCTAGGCGACGTCCCCCCGACGCACGCTTCCGGCCATGTCCTCACGGCGGGCATCCATCACCCACTGTACAGAGACTTGCTGTGCCACCAACCTTGCGTGCGACAGCAAGCTCTCCCCGAGCGATTGGATGTCCTCTGTGCTCAAGCCGTCAGCATACCCACTGTAGATAGTGGCAAAGTCTAGGTTCGGGTGGTACGTTGCCACCAAAGTCAACACCCCCAATGCTCCATAGAACAACCCATGTGTGATGAGGGCCCGAACCTCATCCGGGACCTCCGCCAGCTGGATGGTGGGCGCACTAGTACTTGGCGCTGACCCGAAGACCTCCGAGACGACAAGCTAGGCAACATTGCGGATCTGGTCAAGTTTCCCCTTGAGAGCACGTCACTCGTCAAGGGACTTGGCCAGCGCCTCTGCATTCTGACCAAAAGTCACCTTGACCGTCTCCAGGTCCCGCTCCAATGACTTCACCTTTCTGCCCAGCTCTAGAAGAAGGGCGACAGGCTCAGAAACAAGCTGAAGGAAGAAACCAACACGACGAAAAACAGAAAAGGTACGCACCGAGACGAAAGTTCTCAAGGGCGGAGAATTCCACCGCCTGCCGGGCCACTTGCTCGCGCAGCTGGGCACTCGCCTCCTCCATCCCCATCACCCGGCCCCGAAGCGCGAACACTTCTTGGTCTACCTCCGACCGGGCCTTTCGCTCCGACTCCAGGGCCTTTGAAAGCTCTAGTTTAGTTTTGGTTAATTGATGAAACCCTGAGTGGTAACCTAGTTTATCAACGTGATTATGAGATAGGTAGCACTACTCCAAGTGATGAAGCAATGGCGAAGATCATAACGATGGTGATGGCAAGGTGATGATCAAATGCTTGAACTTGAAAAGAAGAAATAGAAAAACAAAAGGCTCAAGGCAAAGGTATAAATAGTAGGAGCCATTTTGTTTTGGTGATCAAAACACTTAGCGAGTGTGATCACATTTAGGTTAGATAGCCATAGTATTAAGAGGGGTGAAACTCATATTGAAATACGATTATCAAAGTGCCACTAGATGCTCTAACTCATTGCATATGTATTTAGGATCTAGTGGAGTGCTAACACCCTTGAAAGTATTTGTAAAAATATGCTAACACATATGCACAAGGTGATACACTTGGTGGTTGGCACATTTGAGCAAGGGTTGAAAACTTCACCGGCGGAGTGTCCGCCCGTAGAGTGCGAACAGTCTAACGGTGCCACCGACGCCCTATACAGAAAAGACAGGAATTCACAGAGTGACCAAATGCTAGTGGTGCAGTGACCGGACGCCGGGGTCCTGCGTCCTATCAGTAGCAGCAATAAGCACGTGTCTTGGTCTTATGATCGGACGCTGGCGCGAAGAGTGACCGGACGCTGGCAGGGTGCGTCCAGTCAATGCTGACGTACGCTGACGTGGTGGCGCACAGATGAGACATTGAGTGATCGGACGCTGGGTGAGTCTGGTCGAGCATGACCGGACGTGTCCGGTCGTGATTTTGCGCGAATGGAACCTTACTGGAAACGACCGGACACTGAGGTCCAGCGTCCGATCACTTCGCAGCAGTGCGTTCGGTCATCACTTAACCGTTGGGATCGGGCACTCAGTATTTGAAGAGAGGAGACACGTAGCGTGCATCGCGCGACCGGACACTGAGGTCTAGCGTCCGGTCAATCTAACCGGAGCGTCCGGTCAGCCCGTGTTCAGAGTAGTGAGGAGCCCAACGGCTCTATTTCATGGGGGCTTCTATTTAAGCCCCATGGCCGACTCAAGCTCACTCTCTTGGCCATTTGTATTGACATAGCAACCTTGTGAGCTTAGCCAAAGCCCTCCCACTCATCTCCATCATTGATTCATCATCTTTGTGAGATTAGGAGAGAATCCTAGTGCATTGATTGAGAGATTGCATCTAGAGGCACTTGGTATTCGTGTTTCGCTATGGGATTCGCGTGTTGCTCTTGGTGGTTGCCACCACCTAGATGGCTTGGTGCAGCGGAGGAGGATTGGCATGAGTTGGTGATTGTTCATGGCCATCTCCGATGATTATGAGGGGTCTTATGCCTTCCTCGATGGAGCACCGAAAGGTAACTCTAGTGGATAGCTCATGTCATTGAGTTACCTCACTTGTGGGTAGGTTCTTGCGGTGTACGATTGTGTGGACGAGGTTCATGCAACACCTCTTAGCCACTGAACCACCAAGTGTTGGTTGACACAACGGGGACGTAGCGTGTTGGCAAGCACGTGAACTTCGAGAGAAAATTGATTGTCTCTTGCCCTTTGGTATTCTCCTAGTGATTGATTTAATATTCATCTTGTGATTGGTTCACTCCTCTACACGTCGATATAATCACCCTACTCACTCATTTATATTCTTCCAAACTAGATGTGGTAAGCTCTTTAGTGTAATTAGAATTGAGAGCTTGTTTTGTTGTTTTAAGTTCATCTAGTGGAGCTCTTTAGTGTAGCAAGTGTGAGAGCTCTTAGTAAGTAGTAACATAGTAAATTATGTGCCTAGTGATCATAGCAACTAGAATTGTTGGATAGGTGGCTTGCAACCCTTGTAGAGTTAGAGCAAGTTTGTATTTCGCTATTTGTCATACTAATCAAATTGCTCTAGTTGGTTTGTAGATTTTTAAATAGGCTATTCACCCCCATCTAGCCATATTAGGACCTTTCAGCCTTTCGAGCCGACTCCAGGGCGTTTTGCTTCGACTCCAGGGCGTTCCGCTCCAACTCAAGGGTCTCTAGGGATTTTTGGAGCGCCGCCTCGGTGTCCGCCAGGGATTTCCGTAGCCCTACCTCGGTCTCTGCCTGGCGGGCGTTCGCCGCCTCAAGCCCTCGCTCGGTGACGGTCGCCCGCTCTACTGCATGCTGCTCTTCTGCCCGCACCGCAGTCACCTCAGCCGCCCGGTCCTGGGACTCGCAGCGGGCGGACTCCAGCTGATGCTCAAGCTCGGCCATTCGGGCATGCTCCATCCGGAGGAAATGGGACTTGCGGGACATCTCCTTCAGACCCTACGAAAACAAAAAAACAAGCATGCTGAGGCAACCAACAAGAGACTAAGAGATCAAGGACAAACATGGGAAACTCACCTCCACGGCGAGCTACAGGTCGACCTTGACCAACTACTGGGCGGACCTAACCCGCTCCTAGGCATCCTCGAGCTTCACTGACAGCTTGGCGAGATCAGACTCCATGGTGAGTCCTTTCCCCCCAAGGATGTCCCAGAGCTAACACTCCTAGGAATCCCAATGGACGAACTGCACCTTTGATGGGTCCTCGGGGCAGGGCCACTCCAGATCACCCTCTGGCAGTCCGCCGGAGGGCCTAGCCTCTGACCGAACCACCGCCAGCTCCTGTGATGGCACCGGTAGCTCCACCACGTCATCCGCTTCGTCGTCAGATGGGATATCCACCACCTCGGTTGCACGGCCCACCGATGGGCGTTCCGACTTTGTCCCGGCCGCGTCTCTCCCTGGCGCCTTCAGCTCCAACCGCGAGAGTGAGCTGTGCAGTACTCCGCCTGACGAGGCAGGGGTCTCGGTCTCCTTCTCCTCTTCCACCGCAGCTGGTGGAGGAGGGGCCGCAAGGGACACCACCGGCGAAGCCTCCGTCGTCACCACCGGGATCGCTTCTAGCACCGTCGCCGTCGCTGCTGCCGTACTAGCAACCGACCTGGGGAGCACCACCCCCGGAAGGGAAGGACTCACCGCCACCACCCTATTCCCCCTGCCGCTCACCGCAGCACGCTACAGGGTGGGCCTCGAAACCTCCTGCACGAGAGTTGGGGTAATGCTCAACCTCGCCATCGTCCGGCCGCTGACAAAAAGTATAGGTCAGTCACACTCTAAAAAGACTCAACAACAAAAGATTGAAAAGAAACAAAGAAAGACCTACCGGGAGGTAAGCGGCATGACTCTGAAACCAAGACCCTGCGTCGATGGGCCCGCAGGGCGAGGGCCGCTCCCAGGCTGCGACCCGTGCTCCCTCACTTCAGCCGAGGGCGGAGTCGTCCCAACCGGCTCCTGTCTAGCCTATGGATCACCGCGACCTTCGGCTCGGGACGCCCCGACCGGAGCAGCAGGCGAGGCATCCTCCCGCTGTGAGTCACGCGCTGGCACCAGTCCCGGCGACGCACAGGTGCAAGCCCGCTCCTCTGATCGCCTGGCTTGCTCGGCCGCGCTCGCAGCAGGCGGGGATGAGACCGACGACGGCACCGAGGGGCGCGGTGACCGCGTCTGCTTTGCCTCCTGTTCGCCAACAACGTCCACGCTCACGGCACGCTTCCTCGACATAGGAACCTCGGCGCCCCCTCCACCTCCTGCTCATCACCAGTAGACATCGCCATAGGGTCACTGACTGCTCTACCAAGGTCACAACGACCTCCTGGCTTTCCTCCTCCTCGAAGAAAACCATGTCATCCACATCTAGTGGGATCCTCCGACTCGAGCTCAGACTCGACGTCAGCTCCTATTTTTCCCGGCCTTCACATGCCGGGCGATCTCCTCCTCCTTATACTTCCTGTCGAGCCACCTCGGCTTTCTTCTTCTTCCTAGCATCCGCCGCCTCCTTCTAGGGCAGCCTACTGGGCCACGCCCTCTAGGCCCTTTCAGAAGGTGCGGACGGGACTTGTAAGCATCAAGTCCCTACGAAACAGGTGATTCAAAATCAAAAAAAGCAAGGAAGGCAAAAGGGAAAAAGAACACGAAGTAAAGAGAGAGGAGCGTACAAGTTTGGACACCACCGAGGCGTTGAGAGGTCTGGGCTTTCCATCGATCCCTCTCTTTGGGCTTCAGCTACAGCACCTGGTCAAGGCGACTCTAGACCTCATTCATTCGGTAGCTCCTTCAGCGACGCACGATCGAGGTCCGACGGGCTGTCGTACCTCCACATCGGTCGTGCCCTCTCCGTCAACGGAGTGACCCAGTGGCGGTAGAGGGTGTGGACCACCCGCACCCCGTCAAGGCCGCGTCGCACGAGCTTCTAGAGCTCTTCCTCGATGATCTCCACCTTCTTCGTCTCTCGACGGGAAGGGCCCCACGACCAACTATCCCGCTTCTCCAGCCTCCTACCGGTGAACGCCGGGAACGGTGCCTCCACCAGGTTCCTGATATAAAACCACTCCCCGTGCCACCCCCGGTTGGAGTCGCAGGGAATGTACATGGGATACGAGCCCCTCACGCTTGGTTTTCTCTACAGGGCAAAGCCCCCCACCGGCGCGACCTCGGGCGGATTCCCCACCAGCAAAGCTCGCCTAGAGACCAGCCATCGAAAGAAGTCCGCGTGTGGCTTCATCCCGTGGAAAGCCTCGTAAACAGTGACGAAGCCAACGATATGCAGCACTCTCATCGGATTAAGGTGCTGCAGCTCCAGACCCCACTCATTGAGGAGCCTGCACAGGAACCAATGCGTAGGGTATCCTAACCCGCGCTCATGGAAGGTGAGAAAAGAAACCACCTCGCCGGGCCAAGGTTGCAGGAACTCCTCCCTCCTAGGATCCCTCCAGTGCGCCACCTCCTTTGGCGGCAGAAACCCCTTCACGATGAAGGCCTTCAGCACTGACTCCCTCACAGTGGATGACCTCCAGTCCGACATCTCGCTCCGGGTTCACGAAAGAATTTGTGAGTTTTTTCCTCTCCCTCACTCTCTCCCTTTTCTTTCCTAGGAACCACCGCGGCTCTCAAAGACGCTCTCGGCAAGAAGGAAAATGAGAGGAGGCGGCAGATGGGGAATAGGCGAAGGAACGGGGCGAAAACCTTCTCCCTTCTCCTACTTAAAGAAAAGGGGGCAGTAGTTGGGGAAGGCGCGCCGATCGGGAAAGTCAAAACGACGGAGCGAAAAACCCTCTTCCTTTCCCATTTAATGCAGATGGGATACGATGGGACGTGCCCTGCCTGACGAAACGACGCCTGATCAGACGGGATGTGGCCTGGGTATGGCCCACCACTACAGCACGCTGGGCACAAGAACCAAAGCGCCACCGCACACAGGCAGCTCTCTGTATCCCTAGGCGGGACTTGGAAAACCCTAAAACGAGATCTCCGCTAGGAGAGACCATCGAGCTTCTTAAGTCGATCGAACGGCTCAGAAAAACATGCCGAGAGACAAGTAAGGAGCAAAGGGACACCCCCATGTAGGCCATGTCGACTCCGTCACGAACGACGAGCACGGGTCTCGGTCGGACATTTTTGATTGGAGCTCTTCAAACCCCATCACTCGAGTCATCAAGGTAACACTACCAACCCCCACTATTTCTTTATAAATCATTTCATACATCCATACACGCATTCATTCCATACGCCCGTGCCCCCGTAAGATTCGGGCCCTGAACCGTCCGGGGGCTCGAGAACTAATCCATCGCACATGCAGCGAAATGCATCGCAACACTCCGTGTTGTGTTACGAAGCGGCAGTTGCCTCATTCGACATGAGCAACGACCGACCGTGGTTCGAAGGCCGACCCACGAAGGGCTCGAGGCTCCCAGGCATCTGCTGGGTTGCAGGTAAAGGAGCAGTGAAATGTCACAAGAGGGCTATGCCGACCCCGTCACGAATGACGGACCCGGATTCCACTCGATCATACCCGTTAGCGAGCTCACCGAGCGCGTCACTCGAGCCCGAGTGATCGAAGCAAGCGACAAAGCTCAGCCCCTCCGGTTGTGAGAAACCGAGGACGGGGTAACGCACACAACTCAAACCGACCCCTACCAAGGCCCAACAGGGCTCGGGGGCTCAAGACACCAAACGCCTAGGTCTACGACCCCGAAGTTGCCCCATCCCTCGGCTACGCTTCGACTGTACACCAAAACACCTAGGTCTACGACCCTGAACTCGCCCCATCCCTCGGCTATGCCTTGACTGCACACCAAACGCCTAGGTCTACGACCACGAACTCGCCCCATCAAGATCCGCGAGCTCCGGCTCACCCGATCCCTAAACTAACTAACTAACCGCCTCGGCTGCGCGGGTTGCATCGAGGCCAGGGTCTACGACCCCGAACTCGCCCCATCAGGATCCGCGAGCTCCGGCTCGTCCGATCCCTAAGCTAACTAAACTAACTGCCTCGACTACACAGGCTGCACCGAGGCCAGGATACACGACTCTGACTCGCCTGATCCCACGACGCGCACCGACGCCAGGACCCGTGAGTTCTGTCAAGTCCGATCCCTAAACTAACTGTCTCGTCCGATCCCACGGTGTGCACCGATGCCAGGATCCACGAGCACCACCTCTCCCGATCCCAAAACTAACCGCATCGGCTACGCAACGACGCCTTGGTTGACAACTCCATCTCGACTAAAAAACACGCACACACGCCCGCTGACAACACCCCTAGACGATTCTGCCCGAATCGCCCGGAGGCTACACCCGCGGGTGCGCTCGCGCGCACCCGCCGTTAAGACAAAAATCCCCCAGACGATTCTACCCAAATCGCCCAGGGGCTAGGGGGCTCCTGTCGGGTTCATAAACCTGAGATCCCTCGCGGACCGGCTTCTCAACAAAGGCTCGGCCCAGGCAGACAACGCGCAACTCGTGGGCCGGCCCAAGTACCTGAACAACAGGCCAGAAGGACGATCCAATCACCGATCGGAAGGCTTGGCCGAGGAGGAAAGGCGCCCGTTTCCAACTTCGGCCCACCTCTCCGACCGGAGCCCTCGCTTCGGTCTCTAGCCTGCCTCCGAACGACCTCTCCGACCGATAGGCCTGACCAAAGCACTACTTCCGACTCCGACCCACGTGTCCAACCGGGGATGCGCCAAACCCCTGCTCACTGCTTTTCTTCGACTGACACGATCAGAGTCGACTAAGACCAACCGACCAAAGACGCTCGCTCGGTAAGGACCAGAAAACGGACAGAGAAAGTAAAGCAGGGCGCATAAGTCAAACCGCAATACCAGGTCCATACCCTGTACACCTGTGGAAACAGTACTATGCAACCTCCCTAGCACGACAGAACCCAAGCAGTGTTGTAGGCACCAATATTTTCTCCTACAGTATTGTGGACGCCGTTAACTCCCATACGGTAAGACTCCCCCCATATGTCTCTAGACATCAACAGTGGCGCCGGCATTTACCGTACCAGACGAACATGGTAAAACCCCTTGCATGCCTCTAGATATCAACAGTGTGGCAGGCGCCGACGTCTACCATACCCAAAGAAAACAACACAACCTCCCATGTGCATCTGACATTCAACAGTGTTGTGAACGCCTACCATTATCCTATACCCGCCGGCGTGGGCAACAAGGCTTAGAAGCATACGTACTCTCTCCCTTTCACTTGTAAAACCATTATCTTCATCTATAAAAGGAGATGCGCTCTCTCCCAACATTCAAATTCATTAAGCTCATTAAGATTCATCAGATCGATCAAGTTCATTAGTTCAGAACCAAGAACCGTCAGGTTCGAACCACAAGCACACACTTGAACACTTAGCTCATAGCAGGGCTTCCGTCACTCTCGGCCCTTCCGATCGGAGTCCGACCAGACCTCTTATACCCCCATCTTTCTCCTTCTCGTTTGTAACCCCACTGCAAACTTTGAGCACCTGGGCTCAGGAATAAAGTCACCGACCGACTCAAACTGGACGTATGACACGTTGCCTGAACCAGTATAAATCCTATGTCATTGAGTGCTAGGCCACTTCCGATCACAAAAAGGCAAAGTAAATATACTGCAAACGACTCCACCACCTCCCCCTCAGGGCATTGCATGAACCAAAAAGGGAAAGTAAATATACAGAAAAACAAAACCAAAAATTTTCTATGGATTGCAGAAAACAAAACTTTATGAGGGCAGTGAACCAACCAAACAGATCAAAGTAAAAAAAACAGATTCATTCTATGGATTGCAGAAACCAAAAATATTATAAGAGGATTGCATCAAACAAACAAATCCAAAGTAAAAACACTCATTTCAAATTATGACAAATACACGTGCGTAATAAATTTCTTCACTTAGTATAGTTGACCTAGCAATTACACCAATGATACCTAGCAATTACACCAGATTAAACACTATAAGTATTGATGAACTCTATTGTAAATGAAAAAAAATAGTCCATAAAAAGTTAACTAATATACAACAAATTTTCGATGGTATGCGGAGCAAAAAAAATTCTGAGAGCATAAACATTGAATTCAAAACAATAAATATGAGGCCATTTCATCTAACAAAAAAGCATAAAAAAATTTCTATGAATGGCAAAAACCAAAAACTTTAGAAAGACAAAGCATGAAACAAACATATCAAATTAAATAAAAAAACTGAAAAGCAAAAAAATTATATGTAATGCAAAAAGCATAAAGATTATGACAGCATTGCATGAAAAAAAAAACAAGGCAAGACAAAGAACAAATTATGCGTTGCAAAATACACAGTTAACCTAACACAACAAAATATGAAAATAAAAAATATTCAATGAACTGTAATAACATGCGAACAACATGAATTGTTGCTTCAAACTGAATTATAAGTGTACATCGATTCCAAAACTTCCAAATAACGTTAATCGAACATGGTTTCCAACTGAATTAAATATACATGAATCATTCAAATGAGAAATGAACATACATACATGTATCATGGCTATTTGAACTCAACTAACATGTCAAAACAATAGCAATCAAATAAGAAAAGGAATAGATAATATATCAAAGCAAAACAACTGCTGTTCAGATGGCGTTTTGTCATTAGCAACCGCTATAGTCATGGAGTGCTTATACAGCAATTTGGGTCCTACAATCAACACAACACCAGCGGCAGCATCAGAAAATGCCAAACAAGGCTAGCTGTTCAAATAACAAATATTATACTTACATCACAATCATGAAGACCATCAAAACTTGAGGCATTAAAATCATCATCGCCAGAGGCATTACCAACAAACAATAACTCTTCATTATCACGATCATCATAGTGCCAATATCCAAATATGAAGAACTTCTTTTCCTAGCTCTAAATAAAAATCAAGAGTAATTGTCAAAATATAAATAAATATTAAAAAATAAACAAACAAGCAACACACAAATTATTAGCAAAAAGCAAAGACCACAGTGAGAGTGATCCAGAAAGAGTAGTTACTATCACCAGAAAAAGCAAAACTGTCCAGTACATTTGTGTTGATGTACGGCTAGGAGGAGACGACATCAGGTAGACAAATTGGAATGAAATGACACTGAACTGGTCGTGAATTTGCATGTTAGAAAAGGTAAGCAAACACTAGTAGCAAGAAAAAGCAATCTAAACATCTATTGGTCGGGTGACTTCACTAGAGTGTAGAGCAAAATAGTAATGTGTGAGTAAGCTAGAGAAACATGTCCATCTACCCAAACCAAGTACCCAACACAAGAAATTTAAGAAAAAACCAATGCATGTCAAAGTTATTGCACATATACAGATAATAAAAGTCAAACAAACATGCAAACATACCACAGTCAAATAAAATTGTAATGAAAATAGATCAACACTAGTGATTTTAATAAATTACACTTAAGAAGCACTGTAGTTACATGAAGCCTCGAGATGTAAAATTAAAAAAAATGGATATGTAAATAATGAAATAAATACTAAGTTAGGTCCTAATTCCTCATACGAGTCAGATATCAATAATACACAGACCCATGGGGACCAAAAGCTCCAAAAACAAAAAGGCAATCCAAAGACCAACTGACCTCCAACATTGAGAGGGTGCTCTCCGTGCTTCCCACGCGGTAACTGACCTCCAACATTGCCGTCGCCGAAGATCAATTGCTTCGAACTCGCCTCTAAATGAATCAGATAGCTGAAGAATACAATACACCTCGAATGACAAAAGAAATCAGAATGAGAACAAAGGTGCCAACCAGATCTAAGAGATAGAAACGAAATAATGAAGATGGACAAACCACGAAAGCTAAATCGCCGTAGAAGAAGGTCCACTCCAACAAAATCAAAACAAGGCAAAAGGGAGGAAATGAAGAAGACTATGCTTGACCTTGAAACAACGAAGCAATAGCAGAATCAGACGAACGAACAAGACCAGATCTACGAGATTAACTGACCTGGAGATCAGATTCGATGGTGATGAGGATCCGCTTCGCAAAAATCGGGGAACATTGTGAAACTGACGCAACACGAAACAACGTCAAAAAGTAGATTGAATAGATGCGCAACAACCAGGCCTATAGGATTGCAAAGGTGAAATCGAAGAAAACTCACCAAGGAAACTGAATCACTGGGGATAAGCTCCTCTGGAGTCTCGACGAACTCGCTTTGAGCGAGATAGAGAGAAATGAGCAAGGCATGCCGTTCGAAAGAGAGCAAGGCATGCCGTTCGAAAATAATGGCCACCTGACATGTGGAGCCCACCTGGAAGGGACAGACAAAGCGGTGGCAGAATATGCTACCCGAGAGCGGCGTGTTCGAATACTAATAAATAAATAAATAAATTATAGAAGCCTTCGGTAATCCACTTGATAAATTTATTAAGCCTAATTAATATGTTATTAGTATATGTTTACTATAGCGATACATTGTCAAATCATGGAATAATTAGGCTCGGTAAATTTATCTCGTAAATTAGTCTCAATCCATATATTTAGTTTTGTAAATAGTCTATATGTCCAGATATCTTATGGGACCAGCGACTAAGTTTAGGACCCGCTAAATTCATGTGACAAAGCAAAACAAAATCACACACGCAATCTTTAGCTTTTTATTTAACACATGGCGGGTGTGCTGCTAGAGCCTGGAGGCAGGCTATTTCCATTTATAGATGCGCAATCTGTTCAATGAGACGTGTATGCAAGTGATTCTCAGAGCCACGGGTGGCTCTCGGCTACTCACTCCGTTCTAAATTATATGATTTTTTATCTTTATTTTTTTGAATCCATGACTTTTGCTATTGTCTAATGGAACAAAGTATCTAAAAAAAATCTAAACAATCTTACAGTTTAGAATGGAGAAAGCAGATTTTATTTACATATTTTTTAATCGAAGAATAGGTTCTGTATCTTAGAGGAGGAATGGAAGATCATGGGATGGTATCTTAGAGGAGGAATCGAAGAATAGGTTTTATTCTGCTAGAGCTATGTACTATGCTAGTGAGATGAGATCAGTAATCAGCATCGGAATCCGAGCACCGTGCCGTCGAGCGGCGAGACGCCGACGCGGCAGAGCTTGGCGGCCTGGACGCGGTGCGTGAGGACGCGGAGGACGTTGACTCTGCCCTTGACCACGAGCAACGAGTGGACCTCGATGACCGCCGGCGGCTGACTCTGGGCGGCGACGGGGATGGCGGGGACGTCGAAGACGGCGGACACGTGCTTGGTGCTTCCTCCGTCGATGAGGCCCGCGGGGATGTAGACGGCGCCGAGTTCGCCCCCCGCGTAGGCGACGCGGAGGGAGCTGTCGAAGTGCGCGAGCGGGGACCGGTTCGGGTTGCGCACCGCCGCCGTCTGCTCGAACGTGAAGGCGACCGTGCCGTTGGAGGCCGAGAAGGAAGGCAGGCGCACGGCGGCCACCGCGATGTCGGGCGGCCGCGGGCGGAAGAGCAGGAACAGCGCGGTTCCGGCGCCACCCGCTGACAGGAGCAGGAACGCCGTCGCGACGAGGCAGGATGCCAGCGCGGACGAGCAGGGGGACGACGCCGGGCGGTGTGGTGGGGGCAGGGGCGCGTGGTGAGGGGGACGGCGGGGGAGCTCGTCGGGGGCGCCGGCGCGGTCGTAGTCGCCGTAAGCGTGGGGGGGCGGCAGCGGAGGTGGAGGAGGCGGCGGCGGAGCAGGCCTGCTGCTGGCGCTGGGCGGGTCCGCTGGTGGTGGTTGGTTGCTGTGCGAGCGGCCCGGTGGCGCGGGCGGCGGCGGCATGGAGAAGGGGCGGTGGTGGTGCCCCGGTGGCGCCGGCATGAAGAAGAGGCGGCCCGGCCCCGCTGGTGGTGGCTCTTGCCTGGTGAGTTCCCCGCCTCTGGCGGCGCCGGGGGGCTCGCGGCGGCGGCCTGTGGGCGGCTGCATGCGTGTGGAAGCTAAGCTAAGGTAGGGTGGTTGGAAGAATCGGATGGAAGGCTTTAATCGCAGCGCAGGACGAATGAATTTGATTTGATGGTGGTGCTTGGCATGTGCGTGCTCACTGCCGAGGTGAGGATTGATTGATGCGCGCGGAAAGCAAGCCAAAAGTCCTCACTCACTCACTCACTGCCAATAGTCACTGCTCTGCTGGGAGAGTGAAGTGAACTCAACTCTGCAAGTGGCCATGGACTCGTCAGACATGGTCATGCATGCTTCTTTCTTTTTTTCATTCCACGCACACATAACCTTTCCTCCTCCTTCCGGCTTTTGGAGGCGGCTGCCTTCGCTGCTTTTCCGGATTGTGCTGTGTGGTGTCCACACGAAGCAATCGGTCCATGGGTGGGTGAGGGTATCGACATAGGAGGGAGGGATGGAGCTCATGCTTGAGCCAGAATAATAATACAACCCTTTTACGGAGTGTTTGGTTTGCGGTTTCAACCTGGATATCCCGCGTCCGTCCCAGATGATCTCCTGTTTGGTCTGGATTCATCCCGCACAAGGTATATTCTCTCTAGATGCGGGTTCGGCCGTTACCTCCAAATCGGAGGAATCATCTCGACCTAGATGGACGCCGTTGCATCTCTGTTGGCGAGCGCAGACGCTGGTTGCTCGGATGCTTCTCCATCTCCGACACGGGCAACCTCCGGTGCCCAGCGATGTCCGGATGCTTCGGCCATGGCGCAGTTCCGTGCGACCTCCGGCGCGGAATGAGCCCCCTGGACCCTCGGCAAGCACGGACGGCGCAATGCGGGGCGAGCTTCGACCCCAGCCATGGTGGCACGGCGCGGCCGGGCAGCTCCTCTGGCCTTCGAATCTGGACGAGCAGCGGGTGATGAGGGCGGCTAGGGCAGGCGAGCGCTGGCTCGGGGAGGTGACAGTAGGGCGGGCGAGCTCGGAGCTCGAGGAGGTGGCGGCCATGGCGGGCGAGCTCTGGCCAGCAAGGACGCGGGCGCAGGCCGCGCGGGGGCAGGGCTGTGTGGTGCAAGGCGCGCGGGGGCAGGGCGGCGCGGTGCGGGCCACGGGGGGCAGGGCGGTGCGATGGGAGGTGGAAGAAAAGGGAGGAGTCACTGACAGCTATGTCCCACGCAGATAGCTACTAACGGAGTTAACAGTACCATCCATCCCAACCTGTTCTATCCATCGTACCAAACAGAAAACTGAAACGGCTCCAACCCTCAAACCAAACATGAGATGTGTTCATCCCATTCCAGAAAACTGGGTTCATCCCAACCCAACCCACTTGGCCTCCAGACCAAACACACAGTTATTGATTGTATATAAACTTACAATTAATCTATTAGTCCAATTATATACTAACTAGTTCATCTATAGTTTATTTTCTTCACTCATAGAATTTTTTTTAGTTCTTGTGCATAAGTCGGCTCCTACTTCTTTTTCTCCTCTTTTCTCTCTCCTTTATCTCAACACACAGCCTACCAATAGTGTTATTATATACTTGCTCTAGGCTCAACTAATTACACTGCAGGAGCAGAATTAACTAGATCATCACAAATGCCCTAATAACGTTTATGCCTCATTGTGCATTCCTTCTATTCTAGTAATATGCTACTAGTATATATAGGAGTATTGTTTTTCTTTCTTCCTCTGTTATTGGGAAACATTAATATAAGGAGCTGGAAGCATTTTTTTTTGCGACGAAAGAAGATGTATATTAGATAATAGCTGGGTACATGAACACGTTACAAGCACTTTGGATTACATAAATATCCAGAAATTGATTTTCATCTAAATTATACCCACGCTGTGAATAGCTCAAGATCTCAAAATCCAAATCTGTACGACGCTTTGCAGTATGGATGACCGCACAAGCAAACACTCGGCAAAAGGCCTGAGAACAGATGCCCAACGAACGACGGCCAACATTCATGTAGGCAGAGTTGAGAAACTTCTTCTTCCCGGTGTCTTCCTTCTTTTTTTCTGCCACCGAAGAACGAGGAAGACCGTCGTCTGAAAATAAAAGTCTCTATGTCGTCAAATCGGTGAGGATGTTGACGCCGTAGTTGTTACCACATCTTCAACAGAGCCGCCATGGAGAAAACGATTCCACCCTACCCTCTCGCCGTCGCCGGAGAGGAGAAAATAAATCCCCAAAACCAATAAACTTGGCATAGAGAGACCCTAACCCTAAAGAATCAATCTACTAGAAAAACTTATTAAAAACGATGGATCTCCACTCCTTCCGACCTTCGGCGATATGCCGGAGGAAGGAAGGAGGGGGACCAGCGGTGGTGAAGGCGAGGGCGGCGACGGCGCTGAGTTGGGAGACACTAGATATAGGAGCTGGAAGCATATGACCTTTTTCAATGTACTTACTGGTAGGACGTACCCTCTTCTTCTTTTCCTACTTCAGTTCAGCCTTGTCGATCACGAAATATCCGTATACAGTTAGTTACTCAACCAAGTACGATACAGCATCAGAGACGCATTTCTTAAACAAACCCCTAGCAGGCCGGCAAGCAGTCTGTAGATGATTTGTTTCTTTCGTCCATTTCCCCTTTCCTTCCTTTCGTTTTGGGCAACATCCATTCATCCAAAAGCGAAGCGAAGCCAGGTGTCTCGTGAGGATTAGGATTAGGAGGCTTCTTAGTCTTCACGCAACGTCTCCTTTTAATTTATTTATCTATCTTTCCTTGCTTTACTACTTTGTGTTTGCTTTGCCTGGACCTGGATAGACACCACCTTCATCTTCCTCCCAGCTGAGCCGCCTTCTTTTCTTTTTTCAAGCTTTTTACTATTAGTCTTCGTCCCCAGATGAGCAGGCCGCCACGAAAACAATTGTTAAGCGTTGCATGGGGGTCACAATTTTTTTTCTACGTATATGACCACGTACGTGGCTTGCGGATTAAACGAGCATATTAAGGAATCTAGAAATATAATTACATAGAAATTATAAAGCATCCCCGTTTTATGATCTTTGCCACGTATATCGTGTAGATCTAGTTTATAGAAAATATAAAGTCCGTTTCATTTTTCTAATACTTGTGTGATTTATTATTGTGCATTTTATAATTTTAAGTTGATTTGATAATTTTTTAAAAATAATTAAAAGCTAGAAAATAATTTTGCAACCCTAAACTATTTTCAAATCCATTCAGACTTTTTTTTCTCTTTTTGTCGCTGTTCGTGGCGGGGCCTCGGCTGCAAGCGCTATCGCGATGGCCTTCCTGGCCATCTCAGTCCATGTTCCACGGCGAGAACCTGGCCTACTCCAAGTTCTGGCGCGTTGGTAACAACAGCAGCTAGGGCTAGAGACGAAGAATTAGTAGCATGCCACCGACATGGTCCTGCCTGCCGAGTTGACTCGTTTTGCTGCTGCTTTACGCCTCGGCTTTTCGTCGCCTCGCTCGCGTCCTATGCCATCGTGCGCTACCAACGTTCGTCAAGGGATGAGAGCCATGGACAGGCCGAGCGACTGTGGCTAGGGCTCTGTTGTTGGCCGACGTCAAGGGTGGGCGCGACCGGTGGCACGACGTCCTGTGGTGTTGTGAGATTTGACGCCAATGGCGGGTGCTGCCTGGTGGCAGAATTCGCCATAAGGTTGTGCACGAATGTCGAGCACATGATCTTCGATGACGGCAAAGTTAAAGGATATGCTCCTACGCTCGAGCATCGTATCAGTATGTTTTCCATAATTGACATGTCAAGGTCCACCCGTAGAGTCCGATGAAAAATCATATGTTGCACGTGCAAGATTAACGGAAAAAGTATCTTCTAACTCGTCTTTGATTGGCGGCCAGCTGTAGCTTGGTGTGTATTCAAAGAACATTCTTCTTGTGGTGAAACTATTAAGAAATTATATTTTATAGGATGGTGCCTATGGGGGTATGACCCCTGGTATCCATAGGATAAGACATGTGCCGCACCATTAGAGGTGGCCTAGCCCATAAAATTAAGGCGTGCGGCGCATGACACTAGTCGGCGTGCACCACAAGCCTACAAGAAGATATTATAATACCAAATAGCATATTTTCCTTATAACCCTACCCCTCCAGAGTATATAAGGAGGGGTAGGGGTCCCCTAGACGATATATCTAATCATATGCAATATAATCCACAAAGACACAAGACGTAGGGTATTACGTCAAGTCGACGAACCGAGCCTGTCTAAACGCTGTCCCTTGCGTTCTGTGTCACCATCCGGTTTCCTCACGCGCACCTCCACCGATTCATCTACTACCGTGGGCATACCCCTCGGTAGACTGCCGACCAGATTTCGTCGACGGTGGCACGCTAGGTAGGGGGGTGCGTGCTGATTTTATGGCGAACCAGATGGGAAACTTTTCTTCAACCAATGTCACCGACAACTCGGAATTCGGCGAAAACTTGACGCTGCCACATAGCGGATTGCCTTCCTCGGTGAATGGCCGCATGTGCTGGAGTCCAACACCTTGCCATGCGCCTCCAATAGATGCAAACACGCGACAACAAGATCGGGGTCAAGCAATCTAAGAAAGCTAAATCAAGTCGCTTCCTAATTAAATATTGTTATTATACTTCCAGATATATCCATATGTCTGTGTCGACAGAATATCGTTGACAGTCCTCCGAGGGGTATCCCACAAAGGTAGATTGATCGACAGAGATGCATGTAATCGAGAACAAGAAAGCAACAAAGACACACGAGTTAGATAGGTTCAGGCCATCAGTATGACGTAATATCCTACTCCTGTGGTCTGTTGTATTGTATTGGCTATCGTATGATATTACGTCAGTTTGGAGGGGGTCCCTGCCTGCCTTATATAGTCCGGGGGGTAGGGTTACAAGTCGGTTAGATTTGAGAGATAACCGAAAAGTAATAACAGATTATATGAATCATGGGATCATACGTATCCTAACAGATCTTGTAGTATCTTCAGGATATCTTCTTGGTGTCTTGCGGGAGGTGCCGAGCAATGTCGTGTCCCGCAAGGCTTCGTCTTGTGGGCTAGGCCACCCCTGAGGGCGCAGCCCATGTGGTCTGCCGTGGGTATCCGGGGTTGTGCCCCCCACAGCTAGTCCACAAGCGCCTTGTATCCGTTGTGCAACGTCGTCTTGAGCTTGTTCGAGCAGGTACGAACAAAGCCGAGCAGTCAAACTCATGGTTCAACCACCGTGATGAGTTGCGAGCAGTTGTGAGCCATCGCCGAGCAGCGTGAACTATCGTCGAGCAGCATGAACCGTCTCCGACGCCGAGCAACATGAACCGTCGCCGAGCAGTGTGACCCAAGTACGGCTTGCCATAAGGATGTAAGGAGCTCAAGTTCAGAATTAAAAATTTCTTCGCGGTCGACCAAGTGTGCCCACTTAGAGTCCAACCACGAGAAAAGAAGATAGTCTTCTTCAGCTTCAAGAGGCACGAAGTCTTCCAGATTAAAGCAAACACACTCACCGCAAGGTGAAGTGTGCCCACTTAGTCCCTGAGCCTAACAGTTGGTGACGCAGTGACGTGGTGCCAGGGTCCAAAGTAGAAGAAAAGCAAAAGTCCAGCCAAGTAGGCAGCCAGTCCCCGGGCATAGCCTCGAGATGAGAAAAGCACATTCACCACCAGGTGAAGTGTAGGCATTTAGTTCCTGAGCCTGCTAGAAGATGGAGAATGAATCTTATAGCAGGGTCAAAGAAAAGAAGTCTGAAAGCTTGCCGACGTCATCTGGCATGCGCGTATCAAGACCCTAGACGTGCTGCCCAAGATCAGCACCCTGATCCGAACAACATGGAGCAGCTTGATAGCACACCGATGAGACGTAGCAAGATCCGACCACCAAGGGAGTCCTCTGCTTAGCTGGCGTCGCTTGCACAAAGAATCCAAACACTGAGGAGTCCCCAGCATAGCTGGCGATGTCCGAGCACCGAGGAGTCTCCGGCGTAGCTGGCGATGTCTGAGCACCGAGGAGCCCCTGACGTAGCTGGCGATGTCTGAGCACCGAGGAGTCCCCGGCATAGCTGATGATGAAGCACGAGCGACGAACAGTCCAGTCAACTGGTCAGCGGCGAAGTGTGCATTGAGTAGAAGCGACTGGTGAACAATCCGATCAACTGGTCGGCGACGTAGTCCATGAACCTAGCGGTTCGACTAGTTGATCAGTGGAGAAGTCCGAGCACTAGGTGGTCCGATCACCTAGACGATGAAACTGCAATACAAATATGTAGAACGGGTAGTACATGATGTAAAAATAAATATATGAACTCCGCGATGAAGGCAACAGAGTGGAGCAGATAAACATTTATGTTTGTATGAAGTGTTCATAAATTTATTTATGAGTAACTTCCTGCCGGTTGGTTCTGTATCGCATCATCAGCCCCAACTAGCCCAAACTCTATAGCGCGGAGTGGCTAGCACCCGTGTACGCGTAAGAGCCCAGGCGTCGCCGAGGAGCCACTGCCGACAACCCATAACGCAGAGGGCTGGCGCTCGTGCACGTGTAGGAGTGAGATCGAGAACAGGGTTGTTTCTGGTAATGCAAATGAGAACGTGGCTGGTCGGCGAGTTTACGGAGAAGACATTGCATTATGGAGCATCTTAAACATGGATATATTAGACGTGGAGATATTTAATTATGGAGAATAACTGGAGAAATAATATTTGGGGAAGCATGGTGAAAACTTGAAGAAAATAATTGAAGAAAGCTGTATTAAATACAGATATAGAAGATGTACTTGGCTTGCTATCAAGGCACATTCGGGCTTGCATCCCCCGTACATGCACGTTGCATGTGTATATACACCCGAAGATGCGAATTAGCCTTGCATGGCACTGTAGATCGTGCCTCCTCCACAGTAAACTCTAGCGTTGTTGTGTGCTGGCTGGAACTCTGGTGTCGTGTCATGCGGAGCCAACGCCGTGGCTCGGGACTCTATGCTCTGATTGAACAGCATGGGAGCAGATCGGTAGAAAGCACCATGGCAAGTTTTTGACAAAGGGCCGCCATAGATCAGCGACGATGATGTTTGTTCAGGATGAGGGGCGTGAGAGGTTGCCAAGCACTGCCACGGGTCGATGAGAGATGCAGCTGAATCTGAAACCGTGCATGCTTGCTCGATGACGATTGAGACATGGCGGGAGGTACGTCTTGCGGCTGTGTCGAACCTTATGGCCCATGCATGCCCATCATGAACCCGATGGGATCTCGAAAAAGCGCCGCCATGCAATTTCCTAGTGATGCACTCCGAACGCCGCCGCCAGCGTGCCAAGCATGACGCATGTTGCTCAAACATGCTCCGTGATCGTTGAAGGATGTCGACTTAATCAGCTGAGCTGCTGCGAAGTATGTTGATCTTGAGGTACGCCATCTTGTTCGTCATGGAAACAGCACGCACACCTCTACCTAGCACGCCAACTATCGACAGAATATCATCGGCAGTCCTCTGAGGGGTATCCCATAAAAGTAGATTGATCGGTAGAGATGTGTGTAATCGAGAACAAGAAGGTAACAAGACACATGAGTTAGACAGGTTCAGGCTGTCAGTATGACGTAATACCCTACTCCTGTGGTCTGTTGGATTGTATTGGCTATCGTATGATATTACGTCAGTTTGGAGGGGGGTCCCTACCCGCCATATATAGTCCAGGGGGTAGGGTTACAAGTCGGTTAGATCTGAGAGATAACCAGAAAGTAATAATAGATTACAGGAATTATGGGATCATACGTATCCTAACAGATCTCGTAGTATCTTTAGGATATGTTCCTGGCGTCTTGCGAGAGCCATCGAACAATGTCGTGCCCCGCAAGGCTTTGTCTTATGGGCTGGGTCGCCCTTGGGGGCGCAACCCATGTGGTCTGTCGTGGGTATCTAGTGTCATGCCCCCCACAGTCTGCATGATTTTAGTTGTGAGAAACATAATCACATCTTGTTGTTGCTTGTGATTTCTGATCGGATACGCAAGATCATTTCCGCATATCACAACAACCAGCAATTAGGAAAGGCGAACGGTGATAACACGATGTGGAGTATTGTTTCCACCAAAGATGTTGTCGGGGACCTAATACCGGGGTACCCAATGAGGTGGAACTAACAACCATCGAATGTTGACACTTTCGGTCAGACAGGAACACTACTACGCTTCTTGCCCGAACAACGGAAGATTGGTTCCGCCTCGCCCGACCACCAAGGGCTAGACCCCACCTCACCCGACGGCTAAGGGCTGGCTCCGCCTCGTTCGACGTCCGAGGGCAGGCTCCGCCTCGCCCGACCCTGAGGGCTAGGCTCTGTCTCGCTTGGTGGCTAAGCGTGGGCTTCGCCTCGCCCGACCATCGAGGGCTAGACTCCGCCTCACCCGATGGCTAAGGGCTGGCTTTGCCTCATCCGACCACCAAGGGCTAGACTCCGCCTCGTCCGATGGCTAATGGTGGGCTTCGCCTCGCCCGATGTCTGAGGGTAGGCTCCACCTCGCTTGACGTCCAAGGGCTAGACTCCATCTCGCTCGACCCCCGAGGGCTAGGCTCTGCCTCGCCCGGCGGTTGAGGCAGGCTTTGCCTCACCCGACGACCGCATCCTGATCCTTCATAAAGACAAGCACAGGATACGATAGGACATTCGAGTCAACCACAATATCGAGGGCCATGCCCTATGCGCCTATAGGAAGGTACCGTCAGGATACGATAGGACGAGCGCTTTAAGCCCTTTTCGACATAATAGTACCCGAATAGTGTTGTAGGCGCCGACTTTTGTCCCACAGTATAGTAGGCGCCGCCTTCAGCCCTCGGGCGCGGATACTAACATAGGCGTACGACAACCGTTGTGGTCCAAGGGAAAACTCACATCATTTATAGTATAGGCGTATAGTCATCTCCCCGTCCGCTCCCCGTAGAGTCATGGCTTGGCGCCCTAACACCCCGCATCGTTCGCCGAGGAGGATGGGACGTAACCACTCGCTGAAGCAAGGCCAGGGCGTGGCCCTGTTAGGGTTAGCAAATGTGCCATCCCTAGCACGGTCTACCATGATAGCGGTACATGCTCAAGGGAAAAGGAAAGCTCGGCACCTTTGAAGAGCGACCTCCGCCTTAGGTTTTTTCCTTTTCCCCCATCTGTAAACCCCCTGCTCCCCCTTGGTCTATAAAAGGGAGGGTAGGACTCCCCACAAGGGGGAGATCAGTTCGACACACACAACACATCCTGCATACAGCCAAGCAATGATCAAGTTCTTAGTGTCCTTTCGACCATTCCACCAGAGACTTGGGACTGTTCCCTCTCTCGACCGTTTGTACCCCCTACTACAAACCTTTTTTGGCACTGATAACACGAGCAGTAGCAGACTGGACGTAGGGACATTTAGCCTGAACCAGTATAAACCTTGTGTCCTTTAGTGCACCATCTGGGCCTAATGCGCAATAATTATAAATTTACTAGCCGGTGTTTGTTCGAAACGCCGACAGATGTTGATCAGTCGTACAAGCTAATTGGAGTAGTTGAAGAGATATACAAGCACATATGCATTTGGATCTACACCATCATGCAAGCAACCTCACATATCTTAGGCATGCAAGGAAGATCTCAGACTGCGCCCTCTCCTTGGTCGGACACGCTTAAGGGTTTCGCCTCCCCACGCGGATTGACTCCATCAGGCTCCGATTACGCCCGTTCGCCTATGACTCCGCGTACCCGTCCGAGCTATCAAGCGAGCAGTCTGAGCTACCAAGTGAGCCATTGGAGCTGTCTAGCGAGCCATCCAAATCACATCCATCTACTCGGACATCATGATTCGCTGGCTCCTCTACTCCACTCAGCATCAATCAAGCCAAGTCACGCTTTAATATTCTTCTAAATATTCTCTAATCTTCAGACATGTCCGATGTCTCTCCATGCTATTTTCTCCATAATCATTCTCCAAATGACTTTTTTCTCTGCATATACCATCTTTAAGATGACACACGCTTTCGACTCAATAAATCCCTAAATAGTCATGTTGACGCTCGGATGTCCCTAGAGATGGCCCTATCTCCGGCTTCTCCCTACACGTGCATGAGCATCTGTCCTCTGTGTTACGAGTGGTCGACAGTGGCTTGTTGACGACGCTTTGTTCTTCCTATATGCACATGGGCTCCGCGCTCCGCGTTATGGTTAGCGGGCTAGCCAGGGCTAGAGACTTAGCTACAAACTAACTGTTCGGATGGTTTATATTAAATATAAACACTTTATCCAAAAACAAACACAATGTTCATCTAATCGCCGAGCAGCATATGCTATTTCATCACTGTTGATTTTCCTCTGGGTTTCATATATTTTATTTTTACATCATGAACTACCCATTCTACATATTTTTATTTTAGGGGTCTGTTTAGTCAATGAGCTTACACTCGGGGACTGGATCCATCAGGAAGGACAAGAGGATCATCATCTAGGTGATTGCGCCACCTGACACTCGAACTTCACCGTCGACCAACTGGTCGGACCATTCAGTTCATGGACTTCATCACCGACCAGTAGGTTGGACTGTTTAATGCTCACTTCCGCTCAGGCATTCACTTCACTGCTATGCTAAGGCTATTCAATTGCTCGTCGCTATGGCTTCATCGACAGCTATGCTAGGGACTTACCAGCTATGCTAAGGACTCCTCGGTGCTTGGATTCTTCATGCAAGAGTCGCTAGCTAAGCTAGGGACTTCCTTGGTGTTTGGGTTTTGCTACGTCTCATCGCTGTGCTTTCAAGTTGCTCCATGCTGTTCGGATCAGGGTGTTGATCTTGGTGTGGCAGAACCACCCAAAATAGCATGCTTCTGGAGATGCTCATCTTCTACCAGACACTAAGCACCCCGAAAGTTGGCTACATCGAACGGTTCCATCGAGCACATCCTAAGGGAGAACTCGAATAATCCATGTTTTTCCCTAGGATCCAATAATGAGAACGAGTTTACAATACTTAGTCCATTTCATACAACAAGAGTTCTTAAAAATACATTATTACAATACCAAGTTCAAAGTGCGGAATTTAAATAGCGGAATTACAATGATCATCTAATGATAAGATACAAGGATCTGTCTGTGCCCACCAGAAGAATCCTCCCCACAACAGTCATTCCTCAAACTGCACCTGCAACAGGGGTAAATAAACCCTGAGTACACAATGTACTCGTAAGACTTACCCGACCAGTGGGAATAATTTCTCAACTCCAAAGGATATGATAAGCTTTATGGTTTGCTGGGTTTTCTTTTTGTAAAAGCATTACTAGCAGTGAATCCTTATGTATGTATTTTATTAGTAGTCATGATTAGTTCATTAGCTAACCATTTTATGTAAGCACCTATTCTACTTTCAAGCAAGAGTTGAGCAATCAGATCTATTTTACCATCTTTCATCTTCCAGCTCTTACTATGGTGCTAGATCGTAGACAAGTCGTACCGTATTACATGACGATTCCCGAACCAATGTAGCCCAGCTAGGTACCATGAAACACACACCCCACTTGTACCTTAGGTACAAGCAGGACCAACCCACCACTCTCCTATCAAGGGGTCCAGGTCCCCGTCCAAACTTAGACTCCAAGCCCCTACACCTGAGTCCTGAAGTCAGTGTGGTGCTTAGACCTCCACCATCCCCGCCTCCAATCAGTCGGTCCGAAAAGAGCTAGATCCCACGACAAGAGAGCAACGAGCCTTCTTGCTCTCATAAGCAAGTATGTGCTCAGGATAATAAGTGTGACCTTGACTAGAATCCAATGCAACGGCCGATCCTTAACCAACATGGACAGGGAAAATAGTGTAACCAAGTTATGCCCCGCTGGTCATGGGACATAACCTATTACACCCACCAATACCCATACCATATCCCTTCCCGATCTCTATTTTTTCTTTTCACCATTTTATCATGAGAGTGATAATAATAATCACATATTATGAGTAACGGTAGGTTACTCACGCTACCGATAGCCTAAGCATAGCAGCTACTCAACCTATGCTAGTAGGACTCATAGGTAGGTTTATCTATGCATGTAGTTTTAATATAAATCATGTAACGTAAATGCACATCACACACACACACACACACACACACACACACACACACACACACACACACACACACACACACACACACACACACACACACACACACACATATATATATATATATATCTAGTGATTAGTTAAAATAAGGGTATGCACTAGGGCTTGCCTTAGGCAGGCGTGGTGTTAGTTCAGTCAGTCAGTGGTAGCTCCAAGACCTCCTTCTGCACGAGAATCTCCTCCTTGAACTCGTGATCTCCGATGGTCATGATCTCCGCCAACTCGTTCTCTACATGCATGCGATGATGATGCAACACTTAGTATTTTAGCAACAGTAGCTCCTAAAATAAGAATACACATGGTAAACTACTAAGCTAGCTCTAATGACTAAGATACTAAGCTAACTATCATCTTCATCAAGTAAAGTGTTGGGTTCAACTACCAAACACCTAGTTTTACAAATGAAGAATATATCTTTATTTCTACTAACGATTTAATTTATATTTGAAACAAAGAGCATTTAACTACCCTTATGATAAGGCTATTCTAAAGCTACAAAAATTATAGTGAGCACATAATAATACCATGAAGCTACTGTAAAATTTTCAAAGATAAAGCTATCACCGATTTGCCACAAAAATTCCTACAATATTTAATCTAATAATATTAATCACTCTCAAATGGTTTAATAGCTCCTGGTATCAATAAGCACATATATGAACTAAATGCACTAACAAATAGAGCACAATTTTAGAAACCTAACAAAATTAGTTTCATAATTTTTGGATATCTACATTATTTTATATTAATTATCAAATTTTAGCTCAAAATTAAAATGAAAAGCTATTTCTATTTTCCATGAAAAAACTAAACTGATTTCGGCCCATGCGTGGAGGTGGTCCGCAGCGGGGAGCCCACGCGTGCTAACACTTTTGCAGAGACGCCCCTACGCTACCTACTATTCACACGGTGTTGTTCGCTCTATTCCTATAGACAACAACTTTGCAAGAACACCCTCGGAACCTCCCTCCTTTACAACGATATGGCCCTTGACCATCCCCGCGCGTTGACATATTAGCGAAAACACCCCTGGACTACCAACAAAATAACCCACAGTCCACGTTACTATTCCTATAGACAGCGACTTTGCAACGGAACCCTAGGACCTTTTCACCTTCGCACCGGAGAGGCCCCCAGGACACCCCTCACTCACCGACGCGACGGGCAGTGGCACTAGGTGGTACGCTGACCACCCGAGACCCTTGTAGATCTATCTAGGGGACCGATGCTCACCTATGGGCCAACGCGCGATAATGGGCGGTGGTTGCACAAACGAAGGTGAAGTAGAGCGGGCTCTCCCCGGTGGCGGGCGACCGCAAACCTGGCCGAAGTGGTGGATTGGCTAGAGACTACCTGACCAGTGCTAGCCACATGTGCACGACGAGCATGGCAACAAACCATAGTGGACATGGCCATGTCAGCGGTAGCGGGGAGGCAGTAGCACTCCCACTGGCATGCGCACGGTGGAGAGGGAGCCAAGGCAAGCTAGTGGTGAAGAGGAATTTGCATGAGGCGAAGGGGTGAAGGCTGACCACGACGAGGGTGGCGACAGTTCATAACGGCATGGTGGCGGGCAAAGATCCAAAAATTGGAGCTTGGCTGAGCCACAATCAAAGCAGGGTGGGGTTGGCTAGAGAGGGGATGTTGAAAGGTCCTAATGGCTAGAGCGGGGGTGAATAGCCTAATAAAAAATTCTACAATAACACTTAATAAAATGGTTAGACAATTATGAGGCAAAGCAAGTGTTGCGCTAGCCTACTCAAAATGCAAGCCACCTAGCACAATTCTAGTTTAGATAGTATCTATTCATATAATAGCTATGGCACTACCCTATGTTAGTGTGCTCTCAAAGGCTAACTAAAGAGCCACACCAACCAACCAAGCAAGCTCTCACAACTAGCTACACTAAAGAGCTTGACAACTTGTTTGCGGTAATGTAAAGAGAGTGATCAAGAAGGTTATACCACCGTGTAGATGAAGGAACCAATCAATCACAAGGATGAATACAATGAAGACCAATCACCTCGGAATCAAATGATGAACACAATGATTTTTTACCGAGGTTCACTTGCTTGCCGGCAAGCTACTCCTCATTGTGGCGATTCACTCACTTGGAGGTTCACGCGCTAATTGGCATCACACGCCAAACCCTCAATAGGGTGCCGCACAACCAACACAAGATGAGGATCACACAAGCCACGAGCAATCCACTAGAGTATCTTTTGGCACTCCACCGGGGAAAGGTCAAGAACCCGTCACAATCACCACGATCGGAGCCAGGGACAATCACCACCCTCCGCTCGATGATCCTCGCTGCTCCAAGCTGTCTAGGTGGCGGCAACCACCAAGAGTAACAAGCGAATTCTGTAGCGAAACACGAACACCAAGTGCCTCTAGATGCAATCACTCAAGCAATGCACTTGGATTCTCTCCCAATCTCACAAAGATGATGAATCAATGATGGAGATGAGTGGGATGGCTTTGGCTAAGCTCACAAGGTTGCTATGTCAATGCAAATGGCCAAGAGAGTGAGCTTGAGCCGGCCATAGGGCTTAAATAGAAGCTCCCACGAAATAGAGCCGTTGGGCTCCTCACTGCACTAAACATGGGCCGACTGGACGCTCCGGTCATATTGACCAGACGCTAGACCTTAGCGTCCGGTTGTGCGATGTGCACCACGTGTCATCGACTTCAAATGCCGATCACCCGATTTCAACGGTCAAGTGACGACCGGAGGCGTTAGTTAGAAAGTGACCGAATGCTGGACCTCAGTGTCCGGTCGTTTCCAGTAAGGTTCCAAACGTGAATTTTTATGACCGGACTCACCTAGTGTTCGGTCACTCAACGTCTCCCCTGTGTGCCTCACGTCAGCGTATGTCAGCACTGACCGGATGCACCCTGCCAGCGTTCAGTCATAGAGCGACCCAGCGTCCGGTCATTTGACCGACGCTAGTGTCTTCGCTGTTACACCTGATCGGACGCGCCGGTCCAACCGAGGCCAGCGTTTGGTCACTTCCAGTGACCTCCGTCTTTTTTGTCTAGGGCGTCAATGGCACCGTCGGACTATCCGCACTCTACGGGCGGACATTCCGCCGGTGGAGTTTCTTACCCTTGCTCCCAAACTTCACCACCCTTGATCAAATATGCCAACCACCAAGTGTATCACCTTGTGCACATGTGTTAGCATATTTTCACAAACATTTTCAAGGGTGTTAGCACTCCACTAAATCCTAAATGCATATGTAATGAGTTAGAGCATCTAGTGGCACTTTGATAACCACATTCCGATACGAGTTTCATCCCTCTTAATAGTACGGCTATCAAACCTAAATGTGATCACACTCTCTAAGTGTCTTGATCACTAAAACAGAATGACTCCTATAATTTATACCTTTACCTTGAGCCTTTTGTTTTTCTCTTTCTACTTTTCAAGTCCAAGCACTTGATCATCACCATGGCATCACCGTCGTCATGTCATGATCTTTATTTGCTTCTCCACTTGGAATATGCTACCTATCTCATGATCACTTGATAAACTAGGTTAGCACTTAGGGTTTCATCAATTCACCAAAACCAAACTAGAGCTTTCAATCTCTCCCTTTTTGGTAATTGATGACAACCCTTTCGCAAAGATATGAATTGAAATTCAATTGAATCCATGTTGCTTGCCCAAGCATATTTACCATTTGTAAAAGGATATGGACAAGTTTCATGAACCCTAAATGGTAGCAATTGCTCCCCCTACATATGTACTAAGAGTTTAGATTGTAGCTTGCACATATGCTTAGATAGGAAATATAGGAGACAATGTCTACCAAATGATGCTAAGGTATAAAAGATAGACCTTTGAAGCATGATACCAATCAGAGTACACCATTATACCATCCTTAGCATCATGGTTAGCTTGATACCACTTGGAAACAACACTTTGAAAATGAAATCACTATATAACCTATGTATGCTAGTTTTTCATTTCATCATTCAATCCTACAACTAGCATACACCACACAAGCATGGATATCGAAAATTTAAAACTTGTGCCATGCAAGCAAACATATGAAATGCACATTCAAATGCACCATACAAGTTCATGAGCTTGCTCCCCCTACTTGTGTGCTCAAAATTTTAATTGATTCCTTTCCTTTGTCATATCTCTCCCCCTATGTCAAATTTTCTCCTTTGGTGTCTATTTACTATCTTTGTGCACTATTTCTCCCCCTTTGTCATCAATGACCACAAAGGTTTAAAAGGTAGATAGGTTAGGATTATCAATGTCAATCAATGGGGTCAGGATCATATTCCCAAAATTTTGTCCAATCTAGATCATTTGCCAAAGATATTTAACTCGATTTGATCCAAGGACAAGCTTCTTCACACCTCCAAATAAGGGTTATCTTGTACCATGTTGAGTTAAACACTTAGAGCTCATTTTCTAGATTAAACACTAGGTTTACAAGCCCACAAACATGTCATATGCTACCACTAGATCAAAATAAGCATAGAGGCAATAGTGGTACCATACAATCATCAAATTCATTTGATTTTCATGAATGAGCCTAATAAAATGGAGAGAGGACTAGATGCACTAAACATATCCTTAGCAAGGATGTATGCCATGCCAATCAACTTTTACCTTGGATTGCTCGAAGAAGAGGCTTGTCATATAAGTGGGGGGCATCAACACATATTTGAGAAATCCAATATGTTCAACTCATTCCTTAGCTTGCAAAACCTTTTCTCATCCAATGGCTTGGTGAATATATCGACAAGTTGATCTTCGGTGCCTACACTCTCAATGCAAATGTCCCCCTTTTGTTGGTGATCTCTTATGAAATGGTGGCAGACATCAATGTGCTTTGTTCTTGCATGTTGAACCGGATTGTTGGTCAACTTGATTGCAGTCTCATTATCACATAGCAATGGCACTTTCTTGAACTTGATTCCAAAGTCACTCAAAGTGGCTTTCATCCAAAGTACTTGTGCACAACAACTACCAGGCGGATATGTATTTGGCTTCAGCGGTTGATAATGCAACACTATTTTGCTTCTTTGATGACCATAAAACAAGTGATCTTCCCAACAATTGACATATGCCCGAGGTGCTCTTTCTTTCAACCTTACATTCCTGCATAGTCCGAGTCAGAGTACCCAACTAGCTCAAACTTTGCTCCTTTGGGATACCACAAACCAACATTTGGTGTATGCTTCAAGTACCTCAATATTCTCTTTATAGCCTTCAAATGACTTTCTCTTGGCGAGGCTTGAAATCTTACACACATGCATACACTAAACTATGACATCCGGCCTTGATGCTGGTCACATAGAGTAGGCTTCCAATCATAGACCGATACAACTTTTGATCCACCATATTTCCACTTGCATCACTATCTAAGTTGCCATTTATTCCCATTAGGTGTACTAATAGCTTTGCTATCACTCATACCAAACTTCTTGATCATATCCTTGATATACTTGCCTTGACTTACAAATGTACCATTCTTCAATTGCTTAATTTGAAGACCAAGGAAGTAACTTAACTTCTCCAATCATGGACATCTCAAACTCATTAGCCATCATTTTTCCAAACTTCATCATAAAAATCTTGATTGGTTGATCCAAATATGATGTCATCAACATAGATTTGCAACACAGACAAATCTTTTCTAATCTTCTTGATGAAAAGAGTGGCAGTCAACCTTGCCCATTGTGAACCCTTTAGAGAGGAGGAAGTCCCTCAATCTCTCATACCATGCTCTAAGTGCTTGCTTTAATCCATATAAAGCCTTCTTCAACTTGTATACATGGTTGTGCTTCTTATTATCTTCAAAACCAGGAGGTTGCTCAACATATACTTCTTCATTGATGTAACCATTGAGAAATGGACTCTTAACATCCATTTGATAGAGCTTGATGTTGTAGGGCACAAGCATAGGCTAGCAAGATTCTAATTGCTTCTAATCTAGCAATCGGGGCATATGTTTCTCCAAAGTTAAGACCTTCAACTTGTGTATAGCCTTGTGCTACCAATCTTGCTTTGTTCCTTACTACTATCCCATCTTGATCTTGCTTGTTTCTAAAGACCCATTTGGTCCCAATCACATTGTGTCCCTTTGGTCTCTCTACTAATTCCCATACTTGATTTCTTGTGAAGTTATTTAATTCTTCATGCATAGCATTCACCCAATCAACATCCTTTAATGCCTCATCTATCTTCCTTGGTTCAATGGATGACACAAATGAGAAAGTGCTCACAAAATGATGCCAATCTTGATCTTGTTTGTACACCTCTAGAAATATCACCAATGATAGTGTCCAATGGATGATCCCTTGCAACATTGGTTGGTTGGAGTATTGGAACTTGATTGCTTGTACTTGCTTGATCATTGGGTTGAGATGATATACTAGCCACTTGATCTTGTTCATTTTCATGAGATCCACTTGTACTAACTTGATTTGTATCATCTTGCACATTTGAGTTGGAGAGCACTTGCACTTGATCATCTTCATCATCATTCACTTGCTTAGGCCTCAATTCACCAATATCCATGTTCTTCATGGCATTTGAAAGTTGCATGCCTCTAACATCTTTCAAGTTCTCATTCTCTACTTGTGAACCCTTGGTTTCATCAAATTCAACATCATAAACTTCCTCAAGAGTACCACTATCCAAATTCCAAACTCTATATGCTTTGCTTGTAGTGGAGTAACCAAGTAGGAATCCTTCATCATATTTCTTAGTCAAACTTGCCCTAATCTAGTGCCTTTCTTCAAGATATAGCATTTGCAACCAAAAACTCGAAAATATGCAATATTGGGCTTTCTACCATTCAAGAGCTCATATGGTGTCTTCTCTTTTAATGGGTGACAATAGAGGCGGTTGCTACAATAGCAAGCCATGTTGATAGCTTCGGCTCAAAAAGATTGACTCACATTGTACTCACTAAGCATAGACCTTGCCATATCAATGAGTGTTCTATTCTTCCTCTCAATAAGGCCATTTGATTGTGGAGTGTACTTGGCCGAGAATTGATGTCTAATTCCAAATTCATCACATAACTCATCAATTCTAGTGTTCTTGAACTCACTACCATTGTCACTTCTAACTCTCTTGATGGTTGTTTCAAACTCATTGTGAATGCCCTTGACAAATGATTTGAATGTTGCAAACACATCACTTTTGTCCACTAGAAAGAATACCCATGTGTATCTAGTGTAATCATCCACTATCACAAAGCCATATTTATTTCCACCAATGCTAGTGTATTGTGTTGACCCAAATAAATCCATATGCAATAACTCAAATGCTTTACTAGTGCTGTCGGATACAGTGAGAAGGGGTACCCTAAGCACGAACCAAAAAACAGCTGCTTAGACATCGAAAAAGTCGAAACTAGCTAAACACCACTGGCCTCGGCCGATTCTCCGACTCGCCCGAGGCCCCCTCACCACTGGCCTCGAGCGACCCCCCACCGAGGACCTCGGCCGGGCCGCCGATTCTCCGTCTCGCGCGAGGCAGGCTCGGCAGTACTCCGCTGCCTCTTCCTTCTCCCGCCCCTCTGACAAAACGTCGTGTCACATTAACTCGGCCAACTGCTGCCCTAACATCGGCCGCATGCTCGGTATAGTACAGCAGAATGGCCGACGGGACAGGAGGCAGGACTGGGCAGGAGTTACCCGCCACTGTGCTAACCACTAAAGCACATAGTTGACGCCCATGCCTCACTGTGCTACCAACCCCTGCCCCGAGAACAACGCAGCGTGGGGAGCCACGTCAGAGATACTGTGGCCTCGGAATCAGCACCCAGGATCAATAATTCCCCCCAAGGCCTCGGCGGTATGCTTCAGGGGCTCGGCAGCCTGAGGATCCATGTCCACCGAACCCCCCATGATGGCTCGGCCTCGCCATCTGCGGAGCCACAGCTCCCTACGACGTCATCACACGATGACCAGCACGACGCCCGCCATGCCCTGCATCAAGCTGTACTGGAGCCCCACGACGCACAAGATCAAGTACGACCGGCGCGTCACTTCTACACAACAAGGACGGGGCCACTCCATCAACCATACCACAACAGTGGCTGGCTACAGGGCTCGGACACACCGCCCCCGTTTATGGAGCAGGAGGTCTCGGCATCCCGACGCCAACTCCGCTTCGTGCGAGGCACCGCAGAGGAGGCCTCGGCAAGGGGCCTAACCTCTGTCTCGTGTGAGGCCTTATTCTCTGTGTCGCTTGGGGTCGGCTTGTTCGTGGTCCGACAGCCCCCACCTCGACAGCACGTCACGTCTCATTAATACTTTCAACGACTCCCGCAATCTCCGCCGGACTACGGCTCAACGTCACAGAATGGCCGATGCAACCCAAAGTCGCATCAACACCGTACCGGCTGGGACAGGGCACGGCGGGGGTTACCGACAACTGTGTCCATGATCAGTGCCTGGGACAGAGCGTGACGGGGGTTACCAGCCACTGTGTCCTAACGCTGCACCCACGACTCGCCGCCCGCTCAAGGCCTCGGCACTATGCACTGGGGCCTCGGCAATCTCGGGGTTCGTGCCCACCGAGACCCCACCGCAGCATGAGCCTCGGCACTAGCCAGGCCTCGGCCTCGCGCATAATCTGCCCACCAGGGCTTGCACGTTCGCCATCACATCCGCTCCGAGACATTCCCGGGGCTCCCACGACGCACAGGACCTGATGGGACAACCACGTCGCTCCAGCACTCCAAGGATGGATCGCTCCCACGGCCACGCCACCACCAGGACAGGCCACAGGGTTCGGACGTGCCACTTCTATTGACACTACGTCGCATAGTGATACATGTACTACCCTCGTTCTCCCTTCAACTATAAAAGGAGAGGACTTGGGCCTCGTAGGGGGGACGAACACACCAATAGAACAACACACTCCTACGCTACTTGAGAACAACGCCTCAAGCAGTCCGCACCGCCCTCGCCGAGACCTAGGGCTAGCTCCCTCTCTCATTTAGCTTGTAACCCCCTACTACGAGCACTTCGATGCAAAGAACATAAGATCAATCTCTTAGACTGGACGTAGGGCCTCGATTGCCTGAACCAGTATAAACCTTGTGTCTCTTCGCATTACCATCCGGGATTAGGGGCACGCAGCACAAATTCACTCGTCGGTAGAGGGACCCCCGGTTCCAAAACACCGACAGTTGGCGCGCCAGGTAGGGGAAGCTGCGTGTTAGCTTCATCGTCCCAGCAGGACCCGGATGGCAGACCCCATACGACCATTGCGTCTTGGCACCATAGTTTGGTTCGAGAGCCTAGAGTTCATGTCTCTGGGGCATGAGTACGACATGGTGCTCCTCGCCCCTCGAGCCCCACCATCCAACGATGAGGTCATGCCCCGGCAGCCCAGGCGCAGGCGGCGCCCGGGCAGCCGCTCTCGCCGCGCTCGCCAGGCACTACGCGAACCCGGGGCGGCACGCCACTCCCCGCCGACGTCCTACGACCAGCTATTGGTACGGGGTCCCTGGCTGGGGACCTGTCTGGCCTGAGCCTGGACAAAGGAAAATCGCCGGTGGCTCGCGGCGATGCCCAGTCGTCTAGTTCTACTCCACCACTCCCTGAAGGGTCGATCCCGGTGGGGCAGAATATGGAGACGGCACCGTCCTCATACCCCTTTGGGTTGCGGGATGCCGCCGCCTCTTATGCCTTCACCTACACTGTCGCTCACGAGCACCCCTCGGAACGCTGCCAGCGCTTCGCTCTCGACCTGAGCACCCACTTCGACTCCTCGGACGAGGACGAGGCATGGCCCGGGGTGGATTTCTCCGAACTCCACAACCCTGGGGCGTTGCACCAATTCTTGGCCGCAAGTGACTACTGCCTCGGCTATTCCGACTCCGACGATGAAGGGACTTACGATCCATCTCGCGAGTGCTTCCACGTCGGGCTCGGGATGCCAAGGGCGGGCGAAGAAGACGAAGGGATAGGCAACCATCCCCCACCCCAGGCAAGGGCGGGCGATGCCACGCCTCCGCGTCTTGTAGCCCCGGCGGCGCGAAACAAGAACCCCGTCCGCGGGGGGCATCGATGCCCAGACCTAGAGCAGCTCCACGAGCTTCAAGCCAAGGTCGAACAAGACCGACTCCTCCTGCAGCAGCTTCGGGACTCTCTCGAGCAGGAGCAGCAAGGGCACGGTGAGGGCAGAGGGACCCGAGGGAGGGCCCACGACATCCATCACCGCATCAACGACAACGAGGGGGGAGAGCCACCCCCAATCTTTAATCGGGCTAGCCAGAATGTCACAGCGGCCGCGATGCTGGTCCGAGCAATGCCCGAGCCCTCCACCACCGAGGGGCGATGGGTCCGCGAAGAGCTCCGTGACCTCCTCGAGACCGCTGCGGTGCAGCAGGCCGAAAGTTCTGCCTCCCGCCGGCGCGGGGGCACTTCGGAGCAACCCACGGCGCGACCTCGCCGGGGCCAAGATGCCTCGGTCCATCTCGAGCCCGCTCGCGCGCCGGCGGCCAACGAGGCCCCCTCGGTGCGCGATCGACCTGGAGACCAACACGAGGCACAAGGCGACCACGAAGTAGTTGGCAGACGACGGCGCCGCGGCGATGGAGCCACCCGGGGCTACCACCCACATCGAGGCGGTCGCTACGACAGTGAAGAGGACCGCAGTCTTTCTCCCGAGCTGCCAGGCCCTCGGGTCTTTAGCAGAGCCATTCGCAACGCTCACTTCCCAGCCCGGTTCCGGCAACCTGCCAACCTCACGAAGTATAGCGGCGAGACGAACCCCGAGCTATGGTTGGCCGATTATCGTCTGGCTTGTCAGCTAGGCGGGGCGGAGGATGACCTGCTCATCATCCGCAACCTCCCTTTGTTCTTATCAGACTCGGCGTGAGCCTGGCTCGAACACCTTCCTCCCGCATAGATCCATGACTGGCGCGACTTGGTGAGGGTCTTTGTCGGGAATTTCCAGGGCACCTATGTGCGCCCAGGGAACTCCTGGGACCTCAAAGGTTGCCGCCAGAAGCCAGACGAATCTCTTCGAGATTTCATCTGGCGCTTCTCCAAGAAATGCACCGAGTTGCCCCGCGTCGGTGACTCAGAAATCGTCCAAGCGTTCCTCTCTGGCACCTCCTGCTGAGACCTGGTCCGAGAATTGGGCCAGAATGTACCAACCACAGCGGCCGCGCTCCTCGACATCGCCACCAACTTCGCCTCGGGCGAAGAAGCGGTTGGGGCCATCTTCCCCAACAACGACGCCAGGGGGAAGCAGAAGGACGAGGCCCCCGAGGCCTCGCCCGCCCGCGTCCCCAAGAAAAAGAAGAAGGGTCGCCCAGGGAAGCAGGAGGTCTTCGAGGCCGTCCATGTCACCACAACAGATCGAAGGAATCCCCGAGGCCCCCGGGGCCCCGGGCTATTTGACGACATGCTGAAAAAGCCCTGCCCTTACCATCAAGGTCCGGTGAAGCATGCCCTCGAGGAGTGCACCATGCTCCGGCGTTACTACGCCAGGCTTGGGCTCCCCAACGAAGACGAAGCCAAGAAAAGGGGCGCCGGTGAAAGGGACGGCGATAAAGATGATGGGTTCCCCGAGGTACACAACGCCTTCATGATCTTTGGTGGACCCTCGGCATGCCTCACGGCGCGCCAACGAAAGAGGGAACGCCGGGAGGTCTTCTCGGTCAAGGTGGCCACCCCCCGGTACCTCGATTGGTCTCGGGAGGCAATCACCTTTGATCGGGATGACCACCCCGATTATGTTCCAAACCCCGGGCAGTACCCGCTTGTCGTCGACCCGATCATCGGCAACACCCGGCTCAGCAAAGTTCTCATGGACGGAGGCAGCGGCCTCAACATCCTCTACGTCAACACTCTGGAGCTCCTGGAGCTCGACCATTCACGGCTCCGAGGCGGTTCCGCACCCTTCCATGGCGTCGTACCAGGAAAGCGCACACGACCCCTCGGGCGCATTGACTTACCCGTCTGCTTCGGCACTCCCTCCAACTACCGCAAGGAGGTCCTCACCTTCGAGGTGGTTGGATTCAAGGGGGCTTACCACGCCATCTTGGGGCGCCCGTGCTACGCCAAGTTCATGGCGGTCCCCAACTACACCTACCTCAAGCTCAAGATGCCAGGCCCCAACGGCATCATCACCGTCGAGTCCACGTATGAACATGCATACGATTGCGACGTCGAGTGCATCGAGTACGCCGAGGCCATCATGGAGGCCGAGGCCCTCATCGCCGATCTCGACTAGCTTGATAGCGAGGTTCCCGACACCAAGCGGTGCACCGGGACCTTCGAACCCACAGAGGCCGTCAAGCTCGTCCCTGTCGATCCCGCCGACCCCGACGGCCGAGGTCTGAAGATCAGCACCGCCCTCGACAGCAAATAGGAGGCCATGCTCGTCGACTTTCTCCGTGCGAACGTCGACATGTTCGCGTGGAGTCCCTCGGACATGCCGGGCATACCAAGGGAGGTCGCCGAGCATGCCTTAGATATCCGGGTAGGCTCCAGGCTGGTAAAGCAGCGCCTGCGCCGATTTGACGAGGAGAAGCGCAGGGCCATCGGTGAAGAAGTTAAGAATCTCATGGCAGCCGGGTTCATCAAGGAAGTATTCCACCCAGAGTGGTTGGCTAACCCTGTATTAGTCAGAAAGAAAAATGGCAAGTGGAGGATGTGCGTGGACTACACCGGTCTAAATAAAGCGTGCCCGAAAGTCCCATTCCCACTACCACGAATCGACCAAATCATCGACTCCACTGCGGGATGCGAAACCCTTTCCTTCCTTGATGCATACTCCGGTTACCACCAAATCAAGATGAAAGAGTCCGACCAGCTCGCGACTTCTTTCATCACTCCATTCGGCATGTACTGCTATGTAACCATGCCGTTCGGCCTCAGAAACGCGGGGGCTACTTACCAACGGTGCATGATCCAAGTCTTCGGCAAACACATCGGGCGAACCGTCGAGGCCTACGTGGATGACATTGTAGTCAAGTCCAGGAAGGCCGGCGATCTCATCGGCGACCTGGAGGTTGCCTTCACATGTCTCAGAGAGAAGGGCATCAAGCTCAACCCCGAGAAGTGTGTCTTCGGGGTTCCCCGAGGCATGCTCTTGGGGTTCATAGTCTCGGAGCGGGGAATCGAGGCCAACCCAGAGAAGGTCTCGGTCGTGACCAACATGGGCCCGATCCGAGACCTCAAGGGGGTGCAGAGGGTCATGGGATGCCTTGCGGCCCTGAGCCGCTTCATCTCGCGCCTCGGCGAAAGAGGCCTGCCCTTGTACCGCCTCTTGAGAAAGTCCGAGTGCTTTTCTTGGACCACCGAGGCCGAGGAAGCCCTCGCCAGGCTCAAGGCACTGCTCACCAACCCCCCGTCCTGGTTCCGCCCACCGAGGGCGAGCACCTCTTACTCTACGCCTCCGCGACGACCCAAGTGGTCAGCGCAGCCGTAGTAGTCGAAAGGAAGGAAGAGGGACACGCTCTACTCATTCAACGACCTGTTTACTTCATCAGTGAAGTGCTCTCCGAGACTAAGACGCGTTACCCCCACATCCAGAAGCTGGTTTACACCGTAGTCTTGGCTCGACGCAAGCTGCGTCACTACTTCGAGTCCCACCCGGTGACTGTGGTGTCGTCTTTTCCTTTGGGAGAGATAATCCAAAACCGGGAGGCCTCGGGCAGGATAGCCAAGTGGGCTGTCGAACTCATGGGAGAAACCTTGTCTTTCGCGCCTTGGAAAGCGATCAAATCGTAGGTCCTGTCCGACTTTGTAGCCGAGTGGACCAACACGCAGCTGCCACCCGCTCAGATCCAATCAGAATGCTAGACCATGTACTTCAACGGGTCTCTGATGAAGACTAGGGCTGGCGCGGGCCTGCTCCTGGTCTCGCCCCTCAGGATACACATGCGCTACATGATCCGGCTTCACTTCGCCGCCTCCAACAATGTCACCGAATACGAGGCCCTCGTCAACGGCCTGCAAACTGCCATCGAGCTTGGAGTGCGACGTCTCGACGTACGGGGTGATTCCTAGCTCGTCGTTGATCAGGTGATGAAAGAGTCAAGCTGCCATGACCCCAAAATGAAGGCGTACTGCGCGATGGTACGTTGCCTAGAAAATAAGTTCGACGGTCTCGAACTCAACCACGTTGCGCGAAAGTTCAACGAAGCCGCGGATGAACTGGCAAAAATGGCGTCGGCACGAGCCCTGGTCCCCCCGAACGTCTTCGCCAGAGACCTCCACAAGCCATCCGTCGACTATGCCTCGGCGACGGAAGAGGGCACATCGGCCGAGCCCAAGGCAGGGCCCGAGGCCCCCTCAGCCACCAAGACCCCGCCAGCCGAGCCCGAGGCCATGGCGATTAACGCAGAGCCTCCCAAGGTCGACCAAGGAACGGACTGGCGAGTCCCTTTCCTTGATCGCCTCGTTTGAGGAGAACTCCCTGTGGACAGAACTGAGGCCCGGCGGCTTGCGCGGTGAGCCAAAACTTACGTCCTCTACAACGGCGAGTTGTATAGGCGTAGCCCATCGGGTATTCTCCAACGATGCATCACCACCGAAGCTGGGCACTCCCTACTTTGGGACTTGCACGTGGGAGTCTGCGGGCACCACGCGGCGCCTCGGGCGCTCGTGGGTAACGCCTTCCGACAAGGTTTCTATTGGCCAACGGCGGTGGCCGACGCCATGAAGATAGTACGCTCCTGCGAGGGATGCCAGTACTACGCTCGACAGATGCACCTCCCGGCCCAAGCCCTCCAAACCATCCCCATCACATGGCCATTCGCTGTGTGGGGGCTGGACATGGTTGGGCCTCTACAGAAGGCACACGGGGGCTATACCCATCTACTGGTAGCCATCGACAAATTCTCCAAATGGATCGAGGCTCGTCCGATCACCCAGATCAAATCCGAGCAAGCGGTGCTGTTCTTTACGGACATCACCCACAGGTTTGGGGTTCCTAACACCATCATCACTGACAATGGGACGCAATTCACCGGTCGCAAGTTCCTAACGTTCTGCGATGACCACCACATCCGGGTGGCCTGGTCGGCCGTAGGACACCCAAGGACGAACGGCCAAGTAGAACGTGCCAACGGCATGATCCTACAAGGCCTTAAGCCAAGAATATTCAACCGGTTGAAGAAGTTTGGCAAGAAATGGCTTGACGAACTCCCGTCAGTCGTCTGGAGCCTACGAAACACCCCGAGCCGAGCCACGAGATTCACACCGTTCTTCCTGGTCTATGGAGCCAAGGCCATCCTCCCCACTGACTTAGAGTACGGTTCACCGAGGCTACAGGCGTACAACGAGCAAAGCAACCGCACCGCCCGCGAAGACGCCCTCGACCAACTGGAGGAAGCCCGAGACGTCGCGCTACTACACTCAGCCAGGTACCAGCAAGCCCTGCGACGCTACCAAGCCCGGCGCATCCAAAGCCGAGACCTAAAGGTGGGCGACCTGGTGCTGAGACTGAGGCAGAGCAACAAAGGCCGCCACAAACTGACCCCACCCTGGGAAGGGCCGTACATCGTCGCCCAAGTGCTGAAGCCCGGGACCTACAAGTTAGCCAATGAGAAGGGCGAAATCTTCACCAACGCTTGGAACATAGAATAGCTACGTCGTTTCTACCCTTAAATTTCCAAACGTCGTTACATTGTTTCTCGAAATGCAATAAAGAAGCGTTCTTAGTTGTTATAATTTTTTGAGAAACCCCCATCAAGGGGAACCTACCCCCTTATAGACAAGTCGACTGTATAGAACCTAAGGACAGTACGATCGTCTCAAAGGCGAAAAGGCCGGCCGAGCCGTGAGAACGGCCCACGCCTCCGAGCTACGGCAGCTCCCTCACCACCTTTTCACCCAAAGGACAACGTAGGCTCCGAGGAAGTTCTGTACAGAGAGCTTGCCTATTGATAGGGGCTCGACGTCTCAATAGCGCTATAAGGAAGACTCGGCTCTGCCTCTGCAAAGCCGAGCCTCCCTCGGGGGCTAAAAAGGGGGAACCCCCTGAGTCCTGAACACCGTTTGTTAATGATCTTTCAAAAAATTCCTACACCGAACTCTCTCGCGCTCCGACGGGACCTTCACAAGAAACCCAAAGACCAAAAGCTTGTCTCGAGGCCAAAGGGCCGGTCGAGTCGTGAGAACGGCCTACGCCTCTGGGCTACGGCAGCTCCCTCACCACCCTTCGCCAAAGGACGGCTTAGGTTCCAAGGGATTTCTTTGCGGGTTCCCAAGATCGAGACAGAGGGCACAGGCTCGGAAGTAGAACAGAAAACGGTTAAAAGACCCACGTACGCAAATACTTTAAAGGCCTTAACGGCCACAAAAACGTCACGATACGGCAACTAACTTAATTCGGTTACATGGCCCCTTTCGGCCCAGGTCAAAGCTCAAGGATCGGCGGCCGGCGCGGGAGGGACCACCTCTTCTTCAAATAGACCAGCCAGCGCTGCGCCAGGTGCCTCGGCCGCCTCCAACAGCTTCGCGACCTCCACGTCAGCTTCTTCGTCATCTTCTGGCAACACGTAGCTGTCGCTGACAGCCTCGAGGTTGATAGCATAGTGCGAGGAGACGACGGCCAGGGCGCGCTTGACGCCCGTATGCAACGCCCCCCGGAGCCTCTCGTGGACGCGGCCGCTCAATGCAATCAGGCGGCTCCCAAGGGAGCTGGCCGATTGGACCCCCTCGATGTCCAGGGCCTCGCAGGCGGTACGAACTACGCCGCGCAGCGCCTCATGCTCCCGGACCTCAACATCTAGCGCCGCCTGCGCTGCAATGGAGGCCTCAGCCGCCTGGGAGGCCTCTTTCTCCAGATCTACGTCGCAACGAGGGGTCGAAAGTCAAACGCGAACCAGAACAAAAAGAACTAAGAGCACGATTCGGCGGAACTTACCCTCGGCCTTGCTCTTCCAATCTAAGGCCTCGGCCCGAGAAGCCTCGGCTGCTTTGGTAGCCTCGGCCAAGGTGACTTTGGTCAGCTGATGCTCGCTCTGCTCCGCACCCAGCTGCCCGGCTAGGGCCTTGACAGAGGCCGTCGCTTCTTGGGCCCGAGACCTGAAGGCATCCCGCTCCTCCTCCTGTTCCTTGATCTTCGCTACCAGAGGGGCAGACTGCTCCTTAGCCATGGCCAACTCGGCCTGAATGTCAGCACAACGAAGGCGAAGGTCCTCCACTTCCGCACTCCGCGCCGACAAAAGCCCCTGAGCATCGGCGAGCAGGCCTGTCTGCCGCCGGAGCTGGTCCCAGATATCCCTCTCCCTTCGCAGGAATACCGATTTCCCAAGGGATCGGGTCTCGAGCTCCTAAAGGGGCAAAACAAAAAACGCACGTCAAACATTGCGAGGGGGCTCGGAGAGGAAACAACGCGGCACGGGAGAGGAAAAGTACTTACCTAGGTGACACCGAGCAAGTCCCGTCCCACAATAGTCATCGCGGTCTGCAGCGACCGCACTGCAAGTTGGCGGTACTGCTCGAGGGTATCCCACCACCCCCCCTCTACAGTATCTTCAAGGGCGAACACAGGCTCCCCCTCAGGATCAGCCCGGTCCCGCCAGAAAACACGCGGGAAGTTCCACCCACGGGGCTCGGGCCGCAGTCGGGCAAGGGCCGAACTCCCCTCGGCAGGATCTGGGACTGACTGCTCCGCGGTACTGGCCGCCTCGACGTCCGCCGCCTCCTTCCCAGGGGAGGAATCATCAGACGAGATTGTCTGAACCAGGGGCGGCACCAAAACCTTCCCCGTCTCCACTTCCATCGCCTCGGCCTCGACGGATCTAGGGGCTCCGGCCTCCGCCATCTCTACCTCGGTGGCCCCGGCATCCACCGCCCCGACTTCGGAGGCCTTGGGGGCTCCGGCCTCACCCTCAATGGCCTCGGCAGTGGTGGACGCCCCAGCCTCCTTCGCCCCAAGACTCACGACATCGCGAGGCGTGGGCTCCTCCTCCTCCACTCGCTCCGCGGCCGCCTCGGCACCCTTTTCCTGGGCAGCCGCCTCCTTCGAAACGGCCCCGCCCGACGCCGCGCCACGCTGCACGCCAGCCTACGCCTCCGCCGCCTGATGGGCAGAGGAGCTAACGTTCACCTTGAGTGCCTTACGGGGCGCCAAGGCAGGATCCTCCACCAGATGCTTCTGGCTGGAAGCAAAGACACTCCCAAGGTCAGCATACGACCAAGGGACAAACAGGGAGTACTATGGACTCCACAAGAAAAGACGCTTACCGCGAACGGGGATGCAGCCGCTTCGACACCGCCAGCCTCCGCTGCAATGGCGCCGGTGGTGGCAGCGGCGCGGCCTCGGTATCCACCGGAGCCAGCTGGCCTCCGTCGGACCCCGGCACCTCCTCGACCCTTCGTGGAGACGATGGGGTCAGCCCCACCATCGCTCGCTCCACCTCCACCGTCGGAGCCATCGGGCTAACAGCACGCTCCTCCGACACCCGCGCCTCGGGCATATCGGCCTCGGCCCCGGGACGGGCCGCCACCGGCCCTAGGACACCTCCTCCTCCTAGGGGCATCAGGCTCCTTGCCGGCGCCCCGGGCACCATCTCCCTAATGTCGGGGAGATGTTCCAGGCAGGCCGTCCCCACGTCGCGCCCGTCGCCGTCGCCCGAAGAATCCGACACCGACGACGAGGGAGACGGCTCCAACGGGAGGCCGTCGAGCTTCTGACGCCGGCGACGGGCGTCCAGCTTTTCGCGCGCGAGGAGCTTCTTCGTGCGTTTCGCCTCCTTGGCATCCTTCTTCTTCTCCTCCTCCTCGGCGCGCGCCCTGTTCACGGCTCGCAGCTGGGCGTCCTCGGGAACGGGCGGCGGGGAGTCTCGCACGTCCCTTATCCCCTACGGGAACGACGAAGTAAGACAGCAGACAAAAAAGGTGGAAAACAAGAAGGCCGCGAAAGCATCGGCAACATCCGACTCACCAGTGAGATGTACCCCCGCGAAGGGCGCATCGGGAACGGCGCCAAATCGTCGATCCTCGGCTTCCCGTCTACCGCCTCTCTCACCCGACGCAGGGTCTCGTCGTCGGTAAGGGCGAAGGCGGACATCTTGATACCGGCAATCAGGTCGCGCGGGGTCATCTCGAACAGCCGCCGCCGCTGGGCCATCAGCGGCAACACCCTCCGGCGGTGAAAGGCCGCCACAACCACGGCCGCCGAAAGGCCGCAGTCATGTAGCTTCCCCAAGGCCTGCAATAGCGGCTCCAGCCTGGGCTGATCAACCTTGATGACGCCGTATCCCCACTTCTCTGGTTGACTCTCTACAACCCGCCCGGTATAAGGAGGAAGCCCTCTGTCGTCGTTGCGGAGGTAGAACCAGCCGTCGTACCAATGACGGTTGGACGATGACAGCTGGGCCGGGATGTAGAGGGACTGCCGGTCTTGGCGCACATGAAGGGTGCAGCCGCCGGCCCTCTGCACCTTCCGAGCCCCCCTCGTTCCCCCCGGCTTGGTGGTGAACGTCGCTCGGAACAAGTGGAGCCACAACTCCCAGTGGGGAGCAATCCCCAAGTACCCCTCACAGACAGCGACGAAGATGGCCGCCTGCGCGATGGAGTTGGGGCTGAAATTGTGAAGCTCCACGCCATAGTAGTGCGGGAGCGCCCGCATGAACTTATCCGCCGGCAACCCGAGGCCTCGCTCGTGGAAGACGACGAAGCTCACCACGTAGCCGTCGCGCGGCCTCGGCTCCGACTCATCCCCCGGAGCAATCCACTCTGGCTCGTCAGGGTCGGTGATCGGGCAAAGAAGACCGGCCTCCACGAGCGACTGTAGCTTCTCCTCGGTGACGTCGGACCGCTCCCAGGGATCCGCCGAGAGGATGACGAGACCACCAGCCATTGCGCGGTGGAGGTCGCTGCTACGGTGATAATCTCTCTCTCTCTTTCTTTCAGTTTCTCGCTCTCGCCCTTCTCCTCCCCGGCGCTCTATGCTCTCAGCGACAGCACAGGGGCAGCGAAAGCAGATGCGGAAAAGGTCAGAAAGGGGAGGGCGAGGCCCCTTTGCGTATTTATACAGGGACGAGACAAAACCACCGGGCGACGAAATCGGGGAAGTTTCCCCAAAAAGTCTGGCGCGGTTATCCAGATCCGGTCTTATCGCCCACGCGCCCACTCCCTCCTCATTAATCGCGCGTGCAGGTACGTCCCGTCGGCTGACGCCACGTCGCGTCCAACCACAGCAGTAGCAGGCGCCGTTTCGCCTCCCCGAAAAAGCCACCTCAAAAGATGCGCCTGCCGTTGTTAACCGTAGGGAGAGAAATAACCCCCCGATTCCTTTCAGGCAAAGGAACTGGGCACCGAGCCCGCTACTGTCTAGGGGTTCGAAGGCTGGGCCCTTAGGGGTTTCGATAGCCGCCCTAGGGCAATAGAGTCAGGGGCGACTACGGGCGAGCCTATGCGAGGCCGAGGCCCAAGCAAGCGAAACGCTTGGGACGCCCTGTGTCGTGTCCGGGACCGGTAGGGAGGTCTCCGAATGGGATCCCACCGTAGGGAGGCACCGAGCCACCGAGGCCCAGCGAACGGCCTCGGCACCCACTAGAGAAACCCTCCAGTACTTTTGGAGCGCGTCTCCGGACCACTAGCTGACCCCCAGCGAATGGGGTACGGGCATCCACTCGGACTTACCCGATAACAGCTCACCGGAAATGCCATCGCTCGCGCCCATCGAGGGTAGCGCGGCATGTTCCACCCCTCCTTCCGAGCGAAAAGGAAGCGCGAGGGTTGAATAAGAAGTCAGGGGAATCCCCGACGGCCCTCTTGCTCCACGCAGAGGCTAAGGGACTCTACCTACAAACCATTGCCGAGGCCCAGCGACTTGGGCTCGCACACGAGGGGGCTCGGCAAAACAAACCCTCCTTCCGAGCGAAAAGGAAGCGCGAGGGTCGTCCAAAAAGCCGGAAGATCTCCTGACGGCCCTCTCACTCCATGCGGAGGCTAGGGAGCTCCTTCTGCAAAAGACGCCAAGACCCCGCGACCTAGGCTCGCACCCAAGGGGGGCTCGGTGGACAGACCCTCACGCGCGAGGGGCGAACCAAAAGCCAGGAGGACCTCTGACCGCTCTCTCACTCCGTGCGAGAGACTCGGGGGCTCCTCCTGCAACTTTGTCGAGACCCAGCGGCTCAGGCTCACACACGAGTGGGCTCGGCAAACAGCCCCCCGTCCGAGCGAAAAGGACGTGCGGGAGATGGACAAAAAAGTCGGGAGGACCCCCGACCGCCCTCTCGCTCCGTGCGGAGGCTTGGGGGCTCTTCCTGCACCCAAGATAAAGACAAACGACCCGAGTCCGTTACGGTCCAGGGGTTCGAAGGCTGGGCCCCCAGGGGTTTCGACAGCCGCCCCAGGGTAAAAGAGTCAGGGACGACTACGGGCGAGCCTGTACGAGCGTGCCCTGTGTCGTGTCCGAGACCGGCAGGGAGGTCTCCGAATGGGATCCCACCATAGGGAGGCACCGAGCCACCGAGGCCCAGCGAACGGCCTCGGCACCCACTAGAGAAACCCGCCGGTACTCTTGGAGCGCGTCTCCGGACCACTAGCCGACCCCCAGCGAACGGGGTACGGGCCTCCACTCGGACTTACCCGATAATAGCTCACCGGAAATGCCGTCGCTCGCGCCCACCGAGGGTAGCATGGCATCTTCCACCCCTCCTTCCGAGCGAAAAGGAGGCACGAGGGTCGTACAAAAAGCCAGGGGGACCCCTGACGGCCCTCTCACTCCAGGCAGAGGCTAAAGGGCTCTTTCCGCAGCATCATCGAAGCCCGGCGATCCAAACTCGTGCCCACGGGCCTGGCAAACACAGTGAAAACCCCTCACTCAAAAGAGAAACAAGCCCTTAAAGAAGTGAAATCACCCCTCCAGGGCCTCGGGGGCTACACCCGGCGGGTGCGCTCACGCGCACCCACCGAAACCTCAAGTACAAAACACCATCCCAACAGGAACTATCAAGAGCCAATTCTCGTCAGAACCTCAGGGGGAGTGCCTCCACTCCCCCCGAGGCTCGGGGGCTACTGTCGGATACAGTGAGAAGGGGTACCCTAAGCACGAACCAAAAAACGGCTGCTTAGACATCGAAAAAGTCGAAACCAGCTAAATACCACTGGCCTCGGCCGATTCTCCGACTCGCCCGAGGCCCCCTCACCACTGGCCTCGAGCGACCCCCCATCGAGGACCTCGGCCGGGCCGCCGATTCTCCGTCTCACGCGAGGCAGGCTCGGCAGTACTCCGCTGCCTCTTCCTTCTCCCGCCCCTCTGACAAAACGTCGTGTCACATTAACTCGGCCAACTGCTGCCCTGACATCGGCCGCATGCTCGGCACAGTACAGCAGAATGGCCGACGGGATAGGAGGTAGGACTAGGCAGGAGTTACCCGCCACTGTGCTAACCACTAAAGCACATAGTTGACGCCCATGCCTCACTGTGCTACCAACCCCTGCCCCGAGAACAACGCAGTGTGGGGAGCCACGTCGGAGATACTGTGGCCTCGGAATCAGCACCCAGGATCAATAATTCCCCCCAAGGCCTCGGCGGTATGCTTCAGGGGCTCGGCAGCCTGAGGATCCATGTCCACCAAACCCCCCACGATGGCTCGGCCTCGCCGTCTACGGAGCCACAGCTCCCTACGACGTCATCACACGATGACCAGCACGACGCCCACCATGCCCTGCATCAAGCTATACTGGAGCCCCACGACGCACAAGATCAAGTACGACCGGCGCGTCACTTCTACACAACAAGGATGGGGCCACTCCATCAACCATACCACAACAGTGGCCGGCTACAGGGCTCGGACACACCGCCCCCGTTTATGGAGCAGGAGGTCTCGGCATCCCGACGCCAACTCCGCTTCGTGCGAGGCACCGCAGAGGAGGCCTCGGCAAGGGGCCTAACCTCTGTCTCGTGCGAGGCCTTATTCTCTGTGTCGCTCGGGGTCGGCTTGTTCGTGGTCCGACGGCCCCCACCTCGACAGCACGTCACGTCTCATTAATACTTTCAACGACTCCTGCAATCTCCGTCGGACCGCGGCTCAACGTCACAGAATGGCCGATGCAACCCAAAGTCGCATCAACGCCGTACCGGCTGGGACAGGGCACGGCGGGGGTTACCGACAACTGTGTCCACGATCAGCGCCTGGGACAGAGCGTGACGGGGGTTACCAGCCACTGTGTCCTAACGCTGCACCCGCGACTCGCCGCCCGCTCAAGGCCTCGGCACTGTGCACCGGGGCCTCGGCAATCTCGGGGTTCGTGCCCGCCGAGACCCCACCGCAGCATGAGCCTCGGCACCAGCCAGGCCTTGGCCTCGCGCATAATCTGCCCACTAGGGCTTGCACGTTCACTGTCACATCCGCTCCGAGACATTCTCGGGGCTCCCACGACGCACAGGACCTGATGGGACAACCACGTCGCTCCAGCACTCCAAGGACGGATCGCTCCCACGGCCACACCGCCACCAAGACAGGCCACAGGGTTCGGACATGCCACTTCTATTGACACTACATCGCATAGTGATACATGTACTACCCTCGTTCTCCCTTCAACTATAAAAGGAGAGGACTTGGGCCTCGTAGGGGGGACGAACACACCAATAGAACAACACACTCCTACGCTACTTGAGAACAACGCCTCAAGCAGTCCGCACCGCCCTCGCCGAGACCTAGGGCTAGCTCCCTCTCTCATTTAGCTTGTAACCCCCTACTACGAGCACTCCGATACAAAGAACATAAGATCAATCTCTTAGACTGGACGTAGGGCCTCAATTGCCTGAACCAGTATAAACCTTGTGTCTCTTCGCATTACCATCCGGGATTAGGGGCACGCAGCACAAATTCACTCGTCGGTAGAGGGACCCCCGGTTCCAAAACACCGACAAGTGCTCATCATGCTTTTCTTAGGATGGGTGTTTCCAACTTGTTTTCCGGCTTGACAAGAGCTACAAAGCTTATCCTTTTCAAACACAACATCTTTCGAGCCTCTAACCAAGTCATGCTTAACCAATCTATTCAATTGTTTCATTCCAACATGACTAAGCCTTATATGCCATAACCAACCCATACTAGACTTAGTGAATAAGCATGTAGATAATCTAGCTTCACTAGCATTGAAATCAACCAAGTATAGATTCTCATATCTAAAGCCTTTGAAGATAAAGTTAGAGCCATCTACACTTGTGATCTCTACATCATCTACCTCAAATATGCATTTGAATCCAAGATCACACAATTGAGCCACGGATAACAAATTAAAGTTCAAGCTCTCTACTAGCAACACATTGGATATGCTCATGTCATTGGATATTGCAATCTTACCAAGCCCCTTAACTTTGCCTTTGCCATTGTCACCAAATGTGATACTATCATAACCATCATTGCCATTGGTGTCGATTGAGTTGAACATTCTTGCATCACTGGTCATGTGTTGAGTGCACCCACTATCAAGAACCCAATGCCTTCCTCCAGCTTTGTAATTGACCTACAAAAGAAGATTAATTCTTTTTAGGTACCCAAACTTGCTTGGGTCCTTGAAGATTAGTCACTAAGCTCTTTGGTACCTAAATGGCTTTCTTCTTTGAGCCCATCCATGGTTTACCAATGAACTTAGCCTTCACACCATTTGTATCCTTAGTAAGCATATAGCATGAATCAAGCTTAAGGGAGGATACATTAGCATTTTTGCTCTTATTGGTGCATTCATGCTCTTTATGACCCACTTGCTTGCAACTAAAGCAAAACCGATCATTGTTCTTCACAAAACTAGTCTTGTGAGAAGCAAAGGTCGCCTTGCCTTTCTTGGGGGTATAGCCCAATCCCTCTTTGTAGAGAGAAGCTCTTTGGCTACCCAAGTACATAAGCAAGCGGTCCTCACCACCATAGGCCTTAGCCAAAGTGTGAGTGAGCTTGTTAACCTCCTTCTTGTGATTCTCATTCTCAACCACTAGTGAGGCATCACAAGTGAGACCATCACTACTAGACAAGGTGGAAGTGGAAGTACTACAAGAAGGGTTAGTGGGAGGAACAATAATAGGCATAGATAATGATTTATCAATTAAATCACAAGTTAAGCCTATATCGCAAGTATCAACATGCTTATTTTTATTTTGCTCATCAAGCAAAGAGGAATGAGCCTTTTCAAGCTTTTTGTGAGCTTTGCCAAGCTTCTCATTAGCTTCCTCTAGCCTCTCATGAGATACATTGAGCTCATCAAAGGCTTGCTTAAGGGCTTTTAGTTCCTTACGCAAGCTTTTGCATTCCCTTCTCTTGATGTCAAAGTGTTCTCTAGCATCTTCTAGCATGTTAATTAATTCATCCTTATTAGGTTCATCATCATCACTATCACTATCACTATTATTTTCATTTTCATTTTCATTATCATCATCATGTTCTTCATCACTTTCATTATCACAAGTTTGTACCTTAGTTGCCTTAGCCATAAAGCATGATGAAGAGTCAAAGAGAGAAGGCTTCTCATTGATAGCAATGCTTGCTAGAACCTTCTTCTTGATGGTCTTATGATCATCACTATCATCATCATCATCACTTGAGGAAGCATCACTATCCCAAGTGACCACATATGAACCACCCTTCTTCTTCTTGAAGGTTATCTTGTCCTTCTCTTTCTTTTCCTTCTTGTCCTTTTTCTTGTTCTTCTTCTTGTCATCATCATTGTCGCTATTATATGGACATTGAGCAACAAGATGATCTTTGCTTCCACACTTGAAGCACCTTCTTGACTCTTCTTTGTTCTTGGATAAAGACTTCTTTCTTCTAGCACGGTAGCCCTTCTTCACCATGAACTTGCCAAATCTTTTGACAAAAAGAGCCATCTTCTCATCATCATCATCATCCCATGAATCATCTTCTTCACTAGATGTTTCTTGCTTAGCTTTGCCCTTGGATGATGTGGCCTTGAATGCCACACTCTTCTTCTTCTCATCATTCTTCTCATCTTTCTTCTCCTTCTTCTCTTCCTTCTCATCATTATCTCTATATGTGTCATCGGTCATTATATCTCCCAACACTTAGGTTTGGTGTCATGGTGTCCAAACCACTCCTCACTAGAATAGTGATCAATGTGTCAAATCTTGAAGGTAAGCATCTCAAGAACTTATGGGAGAAGTCCTTGTCCTTCACCTCTTCTCCAAGTGCTTTGAGATCATTAACAAGCACTTGAAGCCTATAAAACATCTCTAGCACACTCTCATCCTCATTCATCTTGAAGCTTGCAAACTTCTCTTTGAGAATGTATGCCTTTGCACCCTTCACGGCTTGAGTGCCCTCAAATGATTCTTCCAACTTCTTCTAAGCCTCATGAGCCATCTTAATATTCTTGATTTGCTCAAATGTTCTCTCATCAATTGCATCATGAATAGCACTTAGAGCAATGTTATTGTTTTTGAGAAGCACTTCTTCGGCCGTGGTGGGATTCTTCGGATCACCAATCTCAATTTTGGTTTCTACCACCTTCCACACCTTTCTATTGATTGACTTGATATGTGTGGTCATCTTTGATTTCCAATAAGGATAATTTGTGCCATCAAATTGGGGTGGCTTTTTAGTGTTGTTGATTTGAGCCATTTTTACACCGAAGGTTGTTAAGCCTCAAATCACGGTGACCTTGGCTCTGATACCACTTGAAAGGTCCTAATGGCTAGAGGGGTGGTGAATAGCCTAATAAAAATTTCTACAACAACACTTAACAAAATGGTTAGATAATTATGAGGTGAAGCAAGTGTTGCGCTAGCCTACTCAAAATGCAAGCCACCTAGCATAATTCTAGTTTAGATAGTATCTATTCACACAATAGCTATGGCACTACCCTATGTTAGTGTGCTCTCAAAGGCTAACTAAAGAGCCACACCAACCAAGCAAGCAAGCTCTCATAACTAGCTATACTAAAGAGCTTGACAACTAGTTTGCGGTAATGTAAAGAGAGTGATCAAGAAGGTTATACCACCGTGTAGATGAAGGAACCAATCAATCACAAGGATGAATAACAATGAAGACCAATCACCTCAGAATCAAATGATGAACACAATGATTTTTTACCGAGGTTCACTTGCTTGCCGACAAGCTACTCCTCATTGTGACGATTCACTCACTTAGAGGTTCACGCGCTAATTGGCATCACACGCCAAACCCTCAATAGGGTGCCACACAACCAACACAAGATGAGGATCACACAAGCCACGAGCAATCCACTAGAGTACCTTTTGGCACTCCACCGAGGAAAGATCAAGAACCCGTCACAATCACCACAATCGGAGCCGGGGACAATCACCACCCTCCGCTCGATGATCCTCGCTGCTCCAAGCCGTCTAGGTGGCGGCAACCACCAAGAGTAACAAGCGAATCCCACAGCGAAACACGAACACCAAGTGCCTCTAGATGCAATCACTCAAGCAATGCACTTGAATTCTCTCCCAATCTCATAAAGATAATGAATCAATGATGGAGATGAGTGGGATGGCTTTGGCTAAGCTCACAAGGTTGCTATGTCAATGCAAATGGCCAAGAGAGTGAGCTTGAGCCGGCCATGGGGCTTAAATAGAAGCTCCCACGAAATAGAGCCGTTGGGCTCCTCACTGCACTAAACACGGGTCGACCGGACGCTCTGGTCATATTGACCGGACGCTGGACCTCAGCATCCGGTTGTGCGATGTGCGCCATGTGTCATCGGCTTCAAATCCCGATCACCCGATTTCAATGGTCAAGTGATGACCGGACGCGTTAGTTAGAAAGTGACCAGACGCTGGACCTAAGCGTCCGGTTCGTTTCCAGGTAAGGTTCCAAACGTGAATTTTCATGACCGTACTCACCCAGTGTCTAGTCACTCAACGTCTCCCCTGTGCGCCTCACGTCAGTGTACGTCAGCACTGACCGGATGCACCCTGCCAGCGTCCGATCACAGAGCGACCCAGCGTCCGGTCATTTGATCGACGCCAGATTCTTCGCTGTTACACCTGACTGGACATGCCAGTCCAACCGAGGCCAGCGTCTGATCACTTCTAGTGACCTCCGTCTTTTCTGTCTAGGGCACCGGTGGCACCGTCGGACTGTCCGCACTCTATAGGCGGACACTTCGCCGGTGGAGTTTCTTACCCTTGCTCCCAAACTTCACCACCCTTGATCAAATGTGCCAACCACCAAGTGTATCACCTTGTGCACATGTGTTAGCATATTTTCACAAACATTTTCAAGGGTGTTAGCACTCCACTAGATCCTAAATGCATATGCAATGAGTTAGAGCATCTAGTGGCACTTTGATAACCGCATTTCGATATGAGTTTCACCCCTCTTAATAGTATGGCTATCAAACCTAAATGTGATCACACTCTCTAAGTGTCTTGATCACTAGAACATAATGGCTCCTACAATTTATACCTTTGCCTTGAGCCTTTTGTTTTTCTCTTTCTACTTTTCAAGTCCAAGCACTTGATCATCACCATGGCATCATCGTCGTCATGTCATGATCTTCATTTGCTTCTCCACTTGGAATGTGCTACATATCTCATGATCACTTGATAAACTAGGTTAGCATTTAGGGTTTCATCAATTCACCAAAACCAAACTAGAGCTTTTAGACATGAGGGCGGAGACACGAGCATGAGGAATTGATGTGAGTTGGCCACTTTCTGGCTTCACCATGACATGATGCGATGGCGGCAGAAAGCAGAGAGAGAAGAGAGAAATGGAATGGGACAGTGGGCTTGGCTCATCCCTGCCTTGGTGGGACGCAGTCGGTGAGATCGGGAGGCCCACATACCGGTGCTAGCCGACAGGCGTGTGTGCCCGACTGGCGTGGCCCGCGCACCGCAGCGCCTTAAATGACAAGGTGACGGCGGCGTGCACGGCTATGTGCGGATGGCACCCAAATGGGCTAGGGAGGGGCAGCGCGATGCAGCAAGCAGACATGAGTACAAGAGCGACACTGATGATAGCGGCAGCGCGGCCATGGCGACATCAATGGCGGCAGCATGAGATAGGGCAGCTAGGGCATGGGGCCAATGACTCGCTGCGGTAGGCCTCGGCCAGGCCTGGGTGGCCCGACCGACCCTAGCATTATGGTGCAGAGTGACTGCGTGAGGCATGACCATGTGCGCGGTGCGAGGAGGCCGCGCAGTGACCGCACACTTGGCGCCAACCAACCCGAGACAATGATGCGCACGAATTTTAAAGCGCTCAGCACGACCAAACAGTTGCTCCTAAACCTAAACCGTCTTCACCATGCTCAAGATGGCATATGAGACTACCAAATCGAGCTATAACACTACACCACCCTTTAACCCAATCTCTCATAATAAATTGCTAAACATAGCAATGTCTAGCTTTCGGCAGACTTGAAAATTTCTAAGTTTTTGATCTGGATTTGATTTCCATTTGCTGATTTTTAAGCTAGTGGAAATATTAGCTAGTAATATCATTTTTCGACTGCAAGTATTTCACTGTCATCTACAAAGTTTGTACTTCAAACTTTATTTAAGTATCACATACGTGTTCTATAGCATTTTTGCTTAATAAAAATGGTTTTAAACCCTAAGTGATATAACATGACTATTGAATCAACCTTCGTTACATATTTTAGTTGATCGTTTTGAGTTATGAAAATTGATTTACACACTTTATTACATGCATTAACTACATAAACATGATGCTCATGACATGTTTTAGTAAATGATTTATGGTGTTACACCGAGGGTGATACACTTGGACAACATGTCTGGGGTCTTGATAAGTACATGACAGATGACATTAGCAAACTTTTAGATTTATTTCCTTTGACCCTGCTACAAGATTTATTTCTTCATCTTTCTAACAAGCTCGGGGACTAAGTGGCTACACTTCATATGACGATGAATGTAGTGCTTTTTTCTGATTTACCCTCATTATTTACTAAGGAGTCTAAGTGGCTACACTTTACCTAAGGTGAATAATTTTCAAATTTTATCTTGAGCCCCTAACATCCTTCTAGCAAGCCTTACTCGCGCAAGTTCGAGGCCTGCTGACCAGTTTGCTTCAATCTTCACCGCTCAGATTACCAGTCAAACTGGTCGGCTTCAATCTTCACCGCTTGACTTCATGATAAACTGTTTGGACTTAATCAAGACGGCGTCGCAAAGCAGGATACCAGGCATTCGGGGACTAGCTGTGGGGGTATGACCCCCCGGTATCCACAGGATAAGATATGGGCCAGTACCATCAGAGGTGGCCCAGCCCACAAGATCAAGGCGTACAACGCATGGCACTAGGTCAGCGTGCACCGTAAGGCTACAAGAAGATATTGTAATATCAAATAGGACATTTTTCTTGTAACCCTACCCCTTCAGAATATATAAGGTGGGGCAGGGGTCCCCTAGACGATATATCTGATCATACGTAATACAATCCACAAAGACACATGACGTAGGGTATTACATCAACTCGACGGCCCGAACATGTCTAAACGTTGTCCTTTGCGTTCTGTGTCACCATCCGGTTTCCTCACGCGCACCTCCACCGATTCATCTACTACCGTAGGCATACCACTCGATAGACTGCCGACCAGATTTCGTCGATAGTGTCCGTCCTTTGCAACATTTCCTAGTAGCAGAGATGTGACTAAAAAATGAAGAGAGTCGTCAAAACTGGTAATAATAAAATAAAAAACTATGTTTGAAACTGAATTTTAACGACCACGTGTTGTTGACCTTGATTTTTTTTGGTGTTCACGCCCACAAGTTTATTTAATCCGGATAAATCCATAAAATTTGTATCAATATTTTCTCTTGTATTGTATCTAAGGTGCAATTTAACATATGTTACCCTATGCTAAAATTGTCACAAACGTAGAAAATGCCAAGCAAAAAAAATAAAGGAGATCTCACCAGGGTGCTCGTCACGGACATGGATGGCATGTGATTTTGTATTTAATCGGCGCATACACGTATTTGCATGCATGTTGGCATGCAACTTAGCCACCGCGACACGGCCTCGGTTGCAGCCTCAAGTAATTAAAATCTAAGCAAACTAATTCAATCGAAGATACTCCTTTATGCTCATTTATTTTCTATAAGAATGCAGAAAACAATAATTTATTTGCACAAGCAAAAAAAACGTACATCAGCAGTAGAAATAATACCTTGGATTTGCAAAACACAACAAATTGCGTCAACAAATTTATATTTGTAGAAATGAAGGCCTAAAAAAATAGAGGAACACATATAAATACTGCTGATGTATGATGCACACTTACAGGTTCATGTCCTTCGTGACCATGTTCTGCTCGAGTACTTTTATCTACAACACGAAAACATTTGCTCCTAGCAGCCATGATTACCTAAAAATGACAAAAAAAAAATCAATATATACTATCAAAATTCTCTAACAATAACAAAACATGTCATCTACCTCTACATCCACCCAATAATCCGAGCCAAAACATCTACAAAAGAAAATGACAAAACAATGAATCAACTATACAGCCTACCATATTTGTAAAACAAAGCTCAAGAGAGCACACATACACATGGAAAAAAGAGCACACGCACTTAGCATTAAATTCATCAAAAACGGCAGTGGAAACTGGTAGGGATTCAGATAACTCTCACATGTAGCATTAAGGTATCAGGTGTCTCAAACTTAACAATACATCAGGTAACTAAAACTTAACAGTATATCAGATAGCATTCAGATGTCAGGTATCATATAACTGGAATTTAACTGAAACTAAAACAGATAAATGCAGTAACTAGTAGCATTCAAGTATCAGGTAGCATCACAAAAAACAAGTACATAAAAAAAATCAGGTAGTTCACATTCAGAAAAAAACTCTGAAATGAACACTATAACTGAAAATAAATGATCATTGAAAAATTAACTGAAAATGAACAATGAAACTAAAATCACATAAAGGGAAAAGAGGCAATTATCATCATAGAAAAAGAACATGCAGCTAAAAAATGTCTACTACAAAAATTATTCTGCAACAAGCATTACAGCGGGACACAAACTTATAATTAATTTTGTAGAACCGAGCTCTTCTCACAAATTAAACTGCCTTAAAATCGACACCACATTTCCACTATCCAAAAACAATTATAAATACCAATCTGCATCGAAAAAATAAAGATACAATCAACAACAATAACGTATCATCTACCTCTGCATCAATCGAACCATTCAAATCCCTCGAACCCTTCAAACCACAAATCATGTGAACAACAATCACAGGACAATGAACCAACAAACAATCGTCAACTCCAAAAAGCTATACAGACTACCCACCAGAGACAACACCATCCGCCAATAAATAAAAAATGGGGCAAAAAACCTAAGCACAAACTGAAGAACACGGGAACTTGGATCCCGCATCACCTAAGGGGAAAACCCTAGACAACGAACAACACAACACAAAAATCGCATATGAGCAGACACACAAACCAGATCTGAAACGAGGACAAAGGCATTAAACATCAACACACACATTGAATAAGGCAACAAACAAACCCAAGCATCGATGGAACATATCGCAAAGAAGGGGGCAGGAAGAACTTAGCTCGTGAAACCCTAGAAACCGTAGCTCGCCGTGCCGGGGAGCGGCGCCAGGCCCTGAGTGCCCTGCACAGGTGGCCAGGGTCGGCGCATCGCGCGGGGGATCCATGCCGACGGCCGCGAGGAAGTGCGCGTCCTCCGAGTCCAGCCGGTCGCCCAGGTGGAACCGCCACACGCGGACCAGCGCCAGGCCGCCGTCGGGGCTGGTCGGGGCCACGCCCACCTGCGCGAATTGGACGCCCTCCACGCGGGCGCCCGTGGCCTCGTACCAGGCGTCGAGCGTGCCGCAGGCCGTCAAGGGTGCCGGGAGTCGACGGGAGGAAGCCAAAACGAAATGAGAATGGGAAAAGGGGGAAACGAACGTCACAAAATCAGGCTGCGGCTCCCGAAAAATCAAACAGTATCACAAAAAAATGGGACCCACATGCCACAGAAACAACAACCAAACACCAAGATCAGACGTCCCGAAAACGCACCACGAGACAACAATCGACGGCCAAAAAATCAGTTAGAGCATAAACAAAAAACACACGGTCATTGTATAGCATTTTTGAATTGATATGGTTGATTGGGTGTGCACCTCACCTTGTTCTTAATCCAACTCATCTTGTATACTTTTAAATTTGTCCAATTCGATATAAATAATAAGATGTTTTGATTTTTTTTAGATACATAGTTTTTTATATATACACTTAGTTATACATTATATCTTTATACCTAATAAAAGTAATGTATCTAGACGGTCGCCAGCTTCAACCTCCGGACGGCGAAGAAGATGGTCAGCGAGACGGCGACCGCTAATTATGATGGACACGAGGACGATGAGCAGGCGGCGGCGGGTGGTCTGGTGCTCTGCACGTAACAGGTGTATATATGGTATTGTTACGTGGTAGAATGGAAACTGGCATGCTTGATTGATTGTAATATCCCATGATTTGATCTTTTCTCCTCTCAGAACTACTCGGATTCTATAGACGATTACTCCTTGGTTATGATAATCCCATCTACGCCAAAGGACGCCTAGCTCAAACAGTTAGGTGACCCAAGCGACACTCCTCAGGTCCTGGATTCGACTCCCCATGGGAGCGGATTTCAGGCTGAGGTTAAAAAAATCCCCTCGCCCGTCCTCATGTGCCAAAGCGCAGTGGAAGGCTCCGACCCGGTTCTCACAGGGTTACGGCACCTCCTGCGTTGGGATGGGGCGGGGGTTCGGGGGTTTTCTCAATCTGTGTGGGCTATCATAACCCCCGCAGGTCGAGTTTTTTTTGTTATAATCCCATCCACCCATCATATATATGTACACTTTTTTTTGTTGATTGACATATATAAACGTTGGCACCATGCTTGAAATGGTGCCAGCCTGGGTGTGTGTTCCTCTTCTTCTTTTTTTCTTTCCCCAATCTCACTTACCATTATTGGATCCGGATCAGTATTAGCTAGTTTTGTTAGATTTGCGGGATTAAGCTCTAGCTAGAACACAACAACAAACCTTGGTTTGAGTTGGTCATTGCAGCAGGCAAGAACTCGAACTCAGTAGAAGAGCGGTTGCCTGATCAGTGGCTATAGTAGTGTTCTTTCACATGCTAGAGATGGCTCTGGGGTGCCTCACCATATATATCCTTGCTGCTGCACACTGGGAGGGCTCAATATTGGTGGCTGCTACAGGTCCAGCTCTTGCCCCTGATCAAGGCACGGGGCAGACCTCTGAATTTGCACCGTGGATCCTTTGAACTGCATAGCACAGTAGGTTTTTGGAGGTCTTCCTGACCTCCTGCCGCCATCGATCGAGTGTTGTATAGCCAACTATGGTGACCACGACTACTGAACACAAGTGGGTCGAAAAGGAAAAATGCTAGTACAAAGAATGCCACCATATGTATGATGGAATTGCTATAACAAATGTTTTATTTCATCTTTCTGTTTTATGTACGACCAATTTTGATTATAAAGTCCACGATACAAACAATCTATTATCTCTTGTTTTCTATACGATAGCTATCTTCATCATCATACAAAAGGTCACATAGTTTGCCATAAGTAGAATTTTATTCCGGATGTGCAGTTGTTTGTGCCAACACACACGAGTTTGCCGATCGCGCACTGGCAACTGGCATCACCCAAGTCTTTCCGGATGGACATGATCACAACACACGAGCTAAGCTAAAATCAGAGACCTAACAGATATTTACAGCTACGGATGTGCATCGTAGTTACTACTAATACTAACATGACATGACAGCAAGAGTGTTGCTGTTACTGTTACCGTTACCCACCTAGACTTTGAGCCCCGGCTCTGCGCGCTGCACTGCAAGGTTTTGCATTATGCAACAAACTTGCCAGTGTCCCTCAAGGTGTACACAAAATGTGGGGCTGCCTCCCTCGCCATTACCGGCTACTAGCAGCAGTCTCACCACTCACCTTCAGTACAGTAGCCTTGCAGCCAGTCGCTCCACCTTCAGTACAGCCTAGCAGCCACCAAGATTCACCATGGTGCAGTGGCTAGCTCCTGCAGTGTTGCGCCGCTCCTATTCACCCTCGCCTCCACCTCCTCCATGCCGGCATCAATCTTACTCAGAGCGTCCTTCAAATTTCAGCATGTCATCTCATGGTAAATTTAAAGACTTAGCCAAATTCTAAGTTGCCAATCTTATGATAAATTTAGGGACTTAGCCAAAATTTTATATATCCATCTCACGGTAAATTTAGGGACTTAGCCAAAAGTCAGCTCGGGGAAGAAGTGTAGGCTGGGTTAAATGCAGGTGTCTCGGCGCCATTCACTCTGGCGCCGAGCCCCTGGCAGGCCATTTTTCCGTGCCCAGGACCTCGGCGCCAGTCACTCTAGCGCCAAGCCAAGGGTCCATTTCTGAAATTGTTTCCGCCAGGGGTCTATTTGAGAGAAACTTTCAAAAAAAAAAAAAGGGACCAAATAGTAAAAAGTTCGGTCCGCAGGTGTTCCTGAACTTGCAGTCAATCACCAGGCTGTCCACGGCAATGCTGAAGTCGCTGAAGCTCGCCACGTCACCAAAGTCCATGTCTGAATCTGAGATCCTGAGCCCACCCGCTTCGCTGAAGATGACGTTGCTGTCATTGTCATCGTCTGCAGGGACACTGTGCTCCACTCTGGTAGCCTCTGCAGCATCAGAACATTCAGGGACACTGTGCTCCACTCTGGTAGCCTCTGCAGCATCAGAACATTCAATTTACGAGATTCAATAGTTATTTATTTATTAGACCATGTCCATGTATCAAGGCGTGAGATTCCTTATTGCAACTTCAAGAAGAACTTACTTGATAGTAGCTTCCCTTTCTTGCACGCTTCTAAATTCAGCAGACTGATTGCTCCATCAGTTGCTGTAAATTCGTTAGCTCTTATTATGTATACCTGAATGTAAAACATACAAAATAATAATTAAAATATCGTTGAAGAAATGGGGAGGGGTGTTTACCTCTCTAACATAAATGTGACCATTTAATTTTCTGTTTTTTTTTCATTTACACCCTTAATTGTCCAAGTGTCATTTCTGGATCTACCCCTACTTATGAACAGATTATTGAAAAAAAAACATTTTGACAAAACATGGAAAAAGAACTTGCCTTAAATTTCGTTGATTCCACAAGCTGGAAAACCAAAACATCACCAACCTTAATATCATGTTTAATTGCGAAACCTCTCCACCCACCACTTAGTGCCTGCCTGGAACCTAGATACGTTGTGTGATGATCCTCTCCATTCTCATCTTCTAACATAATTCCAGTGTCTTGCTTTGGGAGATGCTTGTTACAAAAGTCAGTTGGCATACCCTAGGAGCAGAACACAAAAGTTCGATAAAGATGAAGCAAGAAAAGGGACAGATCCCAGATGGATTGTACAAAACTTGTGATATCCTTTGCAATGCGCAGTGGCCTAGTGGGTTGTTGCAAATCAGACACTCAGTGTGCTTTAAGATCCTGAGAGTGGTGTGGTACTTGTCACTTTCTTAGTTAACTTAATCTTCTCAACAGTTTCAATGTTTCTTCAGGATGTCTCTCCTCGCATTAAATTTTTTTTGTTGCATAAGTTGTTCATAAAAAACAATGATCAAATCTTAAGCATTGGTCAAACATTCAAATAATTAGTAAGCAGTAGCAACTTACAAGCCAAAACCCCCGGATGACATGAGATGGTAGCATAGTCTTGGTAAAGCTAAGATTGTTTTCTGGCAACTTCGCCTGTACCTCCTTAGCTCTAGCCATAGCGGATCCACAGTTGCCGTGAACACTGGAATTAAGTTAAAGATGTAGGTGAACAATTAAACAATTTTGACAACTTCAGATGCAGTTTACTTATGAGAAAAGGAAAAACATAAGACAAGAAGAAGTACCTAGCACTTAAATTTTGGCCATTAATATCAGATGCCTGTCAAGTTACAACATATTCATAATTAATCCATTCCTTCAGGCTTGTACTAATGGAAAGGCAAGAAAAATTGGAGCTCGAAGAAACAGAGCAATTCTAGATAGAGCAATGGAGAGGGCAATAGTAAAGTCCACTTAACTAGTAGGTGTATGTTTATAAGAGAATTTGAGCCAGCCATACGAAATTTCGAAGCGCTAGGTTTTGAAAGAATTTTTTTCTAAGGACTATGAGATTATAAATGAAAACAGGAAGTGTGGATATCTTACTTCAACAATGTTAGTGACGCCAGTAATGATGTTTTGGGCATTGTGTGCCTGAGGGGCACCAGGAAGCTTTTTTTGCTTACTGTCCAGCCTCCTTGACTTCAAAGCCTTTCATGAAATGGAAACTGGGGTTTGAGAAAGCTTAAAATAAAAGATAAATGCAACTGCAGGCCATGAAAAGGAAAACAAACTAGGATCTAAGTATGCTAGTGCATATTGGTCATGTAAAATTTCTAGTAGTGAAGCTGTGAATGGAGCAACTGCATATATAGTGAATTTCTGTATAAAAATGAAAAAAAAATAGCCTCGTGATATATATATTTTTGTAGTGATGCTTGCTTATGAATGGAGCAACACAGTGTTCTTACTTTCAAAGGAATATCATTGCCCTCATCGTCTGTATCACCACAATGAAGTACCGCTGGCTGGTGACAAACAACAATAGCAAGCTCATCATTCTGCATTCATTCAACAATTATCCTGTGATGACAATATCAAACTAACAGAAGACCAAAACAAAACACATAGTCTCTATATCACAGAATTGCATAATATTGTTGAATTGATGACGCAGAAGCTAATGGCTAATTTCTGAACTTCATTTTAATGCGGCACAAAACGAACATTTCCAGATGGCACGTTTGATCAAACATACAGCAAACAAAAGAGGCTTGAAGGGCAACACAATCTACAATACCCATCAAATCAAAGACTACAATATCAGAAGTGCCGAGTTCAGAGTAGTGATTCAGGGACTGACCAACATTCAGACTTCAGAGAGCAGCAGCACCTCCTACAGTTTTGAAGTACTATGAACAGGTGCTGAGCTTAATCAAAGAAACGGTGCTACTCTGAAGCCAGTGTTAGATCATTTCACGCAGGGTCTCACCGTGGGCACACAAACACCAACCATGTCACTGTCGCTGCAGCTGCTGTTGCTGGCACTGTCAAGCAAGGCGACCCTCTGCTTGACCAAAGCAATCTTCTGCTCCATCTTGCTCTTGGAGGACTGCGCGCCAGGTGGCCTCCCAATCCTGCTCTTGGCAGACTTGAGTCAGGTGGCCTCCCCCTCTTCCTCTGCAGAGCAACCAACCAAAGCAGATGAAATCAGAAACAGATTTGTATCTATCAACCAATGAAAGCAGATGAAATCAGAAACAGATTTGTATCATCAAAGATCAAAGCTTTCTGTGTTCCTAAATCGCATCTGGCAGCGAGTGGCGACAAATCGATCAAGGAGGGAAAAAAATCTTGAGCGATGAAATAAAGTTTTGCGGGTACGAAGAATGCTATAAACAGTAACGCAACACAGAGTGGCTGAGGACTGAAGAAGATGAAGGTTGAAAAAAAAGTATGCCAACTGGATGTTAGTAAAAGAAAGCTAAGATCAAGACAGTGAACAAATATTTGAAAACAAAACGAGAAAAAAAAAAGACAGAAAACACAGTGCGGGCGGTAGCTGGTTAAAGAAAGGAAAAAGTCTACTTAACCTCACCTTTCATACATGGGCTACTTCACCCCCAACTATGAAACCGTCTGTTTTACCCCTCAACTTTCCAAAACAGGCTATTTTACCCCTCCAGGCGGTTTTTGACAGCGGTTGCTATAGTATCAGCTGTTTGCTACAGTAACTAATTGGAAAATCTAGTTTCGTCTGTGATTGATTGGAATAATTCATAGCTGCAGTTTCTATAGTCCAATTGTGGTGAAATTTTTATGGTACGCTAATTATTGTATGCTTGAACTATAGTAAAAATTTCGTACTCATTGGACTATGTATAACTTAGTTATAGATAAATTCTAATTAATTACAGAAAAAATTGAATTTTCCCATTAATCTAAAGCTACAAAAAAAAATTGTACTAAAGCATACCGTATTATATATTCACTGTGTAGATCTACTCATATGGAGTCCAATAAAATAAGATTTTTTATTTTATGATTTACTATGATTTTTTAAAAATTCATCGAAAATAAAAAAAATTCAAACCCGCTGTCAAAAACCGTCCGGGAGTAAAATAGACGGTTTTGGAAAATTCAGGGGGTAAAACAGACGGTTTCATAGTTGAAGGGTGAAGTAGACTATGTATGAAAGGTGGAGGGGTTAAGTAGACTTTTTCGGTTAGAGAAATGTAGTGCAAAACAACAAGTCAACGGGGGGAGAAAGGAACTTGCTTTGAGTAGCGGATCATTCGCCATTGCCTCCGCAACGCCTCGCTGGAATCCTGGAGGTCGGACGCCTTGCTGGAACCCCGTCGCTGCTCGAGGAAACAAGGAAAGGATTCCGCAATCTGTTAAGTCCAGAAAGTTGGATGGGTCTCTAGTCTCTACTCTCTGATGAGAGAGGAGAAGCTGTAAATTAAAAAAAACGGTAAAAGACTGGTTAGAGCGACCCGGTGCTACTCGCTCCTGGGTTCGACTTCTTATGGAAGCGAATTTTAGACTGGGGTTAAAAAAATCTCTCGTCTGTCCCACGTTAAAGCATATGTCTAGGGACCGATCTGTTCTCACAGAGCGACGGTGCCGCTGTGTAAGGATGGGGCAGGGGTTCAGAGGTTTTCTAAGCCTGCGTGAGAAGGTCTTCTTCTTAATGTAATGGCTAGGGTGATCATACCCTCGAAGGTCCAGTTCACATACAGTGATTGATGGATTCCACGAGACACGCGGATATTTCCATCGGTCCGTGGGCTTCTCGGCTTCTACGCCAAACGCCGTTCAGATTTCAAAAACCTTCCATGGATACACGTATTATTTTGAGCCTTTTAGCTCTGTGCCATTACCAAGGATGATCATGGCCTACATATCACTAAAGAATTCGAATACACCCTAATGCTATTCCGTTCAGCGTTTGACAGCCCTGATCTTCTATGCCATTCTGTTCACCCGTTTGACAGCTCTGACATCGACCGGTAACAATATTAGAAATACCCTCCTCTCGTAACTCTATCCTCTCCCTTCTTTCCCTCTGCCTGGTAGGGCTAAGCTGTAAGTGACCCGACCACCTTCTTCCTCCTTAGCCTGTGAGCCGAGCTTGATGCTGCCCGTGCGTAGCTCGCCGCCGGCCGCGTGTGGCTCCTTTCTCCAGCTCTGCCCCTGCGTGCCAAGGGCCAACGCGCCAGTGAGCTCACTAGCCTGATTCGTTCCCTTCGCCGCGACGTTCCTACCCAGCTGCTACGGGCGCCGGCCGCGGACACCGCCGCACGGCACACTCGCTCGCTCGCTAGCTGGTTACGACATAGCTACCACCACCCCACCAATGGCGTCGTGGCTCCCGGCATGCTTCGGGCGCAGGGGCGGCGCGACGGCGTCGGCGCCGGACGACGCGACCACGGCCGAGGGCGAGCACCAGGAGGCGGCCGCGGGCCTAGTGCTGGTGGAGCTGTTCGCGTCGCAGGGGTGAGGGGCGTCGCCCGAGGCGAACGCTGCCGTCGTGGTGCTGGCGTTCCGCGGGTGGAAGGACCCCTTCGCGTATGAGCCGCAGCCGGTTGCCAATGGCGATGAGCCCCAGCGCGTCCGCGTGATCCAGTCAAGGTTTAAAATAGCGGGCTATTGCAAATAGCGGCATCTTTTTTCCAGAAGCTATAAAGCTATAACACAGCTATAGCGGAGCTACCACAGATAGCGGTTTTTAAGAAAACCATAAAAAATCAAGTAATTATTTCATAAAAACACAAGAATCGTGAAAATTACTGAACACAAATATGTTTTCAAGGCTTTAGGAGTCTAGGGAATATTATTTAATATGGCATTATAGCACAATTTGTGAGACTCAAGTGTTCAATTTTCTAAAAGATCAACTTAACAGCAAAAGATAAATATATAATAAGTAGATTGTCACTCTAAAAGTTAAAGTTGAAATAGCAACGCTGTTTTAAAGTCACAGCTAATCAATTTAGTGACTTTAAAGCATAATATAGTGGTTATAAATGACATAGCGAAAAAATAGAAATAGCGTAGCGAGAGCTCTCTTCAGAAGCTATAGCGACGCTATAGTGTGGCTATAGCCCGCTATTTAAATCCATGGATCCAGTCCCCGGCACTCCACCTCCATCACGCTCTCTCCGTCTTCTTCCTGCTTGGCCAACCGCTCTGTTTCGTGTCCGTTCTCTGCTCTGGGTTCCTCCGAGTAGAAGCCGTTCTCTATCGTGCTGTCGACATCGCGGATCTCCGGGGCATGGGCGTCGCCGTTCTCCACCACGTCAGACTACAGGGGGTCGGTGCTGTGGATCCTCATGCTTGGCCAGGCGAAGTTCGCGGAGGTGACCTCGGCGCCCCGACGGCGCGTGCTGTCGGCCATGGCGGCCATGGCCTTGCTCTCGTAGTCCTACACGGGGAGTAGCTGCTTCCCGGGCCGGAACGCGTAGGACTCCGCGAGGAGGCGGAACGCGGTGGTCCTGTTGGTGGTGCACACCATGGCGTACTCGTTGTCGGGATCTTGAGCGACGCCATGATGCGCCTGGTGACGGCGTTGTGCCCACCGCCTCCGGCGTTCCCGCTGAGCGCCGCCCAGCGCGGCGGCCACGGTGCGAGCCAGGCACCCACATCCCGCCGCCGGCCGAGCTAGGCGCAGCACCCCTACAACCCTTCCCAGCACGCACGCGTGCAACGCCGCGCGGGCTGCCGGAGCGAGCAGCGGAGCAGAACCATGCCTTGCTATGTCGACTAGCTAGCTTGATGAATCACCGTGAAGTCATGCCCACACCTTATACAACCATTTTCCTTTAGAAACATAAATTCAGGAATACTTTAGAAATACACTTATACTGGCAATTAACCTTCACCGTTCATCTCTAGATACGTGGCTAAGATTAAAAGATCTCATACACTCATACAAGTAGACTTTTTCCAGCGCAGTTTAATGCCGTTAGAGGTAAAAGTGGACGGAATGGCATGGAAGACAAAAAAAAAAGTTTAGCGTCATGGCATCAGGGAGCGTTCGAACGTTTTAGTGGTCTATAGATCAAGACCGTCTTTCATAATGGCGCACAGGTAAAATGCTCTATTAGATTAAGGTGTACTAGTATATACCTCTTTTTTTTAATCTGAAGGGAATTAGAGTTTAGGACATTATTAAAAGAGGTATAATACCTCCTTTTTACCCACTTTGAAGTTTGAATTAATTTTTCAAAAGAAACGTTGAGACACGTGAAATACAGTATTTGTATTTGGGCTTCGGAATTAGAGTTATGGACTTTAGGGTCACTGTGATCTCCGACAACAGCGGGTTTCGTGGCCCAGTTTCCAACACACTCATATTTTGAAAATGATGCAGAAAAGTTTAATTCCCATGAAACTTTCATGATCTCTCCCTTAATCAATGCAGTGACATGTCAGCATATTTAATGCCCACGAAACTTTATAAAACCCCATTGAGATTGGCTTAACTTTTTGGTAAAATCTTTCTCTCGCTTAGGAAATGCTTAACTACGGTAGCAGAAATTTAGCATGATTAATTTCATAATAAGAGGAAAGAAATAAAAACAAAAAAGCTCACCTAGCTATGCTAGAGACAAACAATCTCACCTACCCTGATATCTAAGGCTTCAGAATCAGGGTCTAGGACTTCAGGGTCTTTGTGATCTCCGACAATAGCTTTTAATGAATCATTCTCTCTGTGGAAATGCTTAGTTCCAATCGTAGGGATTCAACACGTGTAAGCTAATAATAAGAGAACAAAATGAAAAAAAACAAAGAAACTCACCTGGCAACGCCAGAAACAAAGGACCTTACCATCCTTTAGATCTATGGCTTCACAAGCAGGGTTTAGGAGTTCAGGGTCTTCGGCACTAACATTTTGGTGAAATCTCTCTCTCTCTCTCTCTCTCTCTCTCTCTCTCTCTCTCTCTCTCTCTCTCTCTCTCTCTCTCTCCCCTTAATTCTGGTTGCAGAGATTCAACATGCGTAAGCTGATGATACGAGAGAAAAGAATGAAAACTGGTGACGCCAGAGATGAAGGACCTTGTTGGCCTTTAGATCTGAGGCTTTAGAATTGGGGCCTAGGACTTTAGGGGCTTGATGATCTCTGGCACTGGGGAGTTGCTAGGGAGGTCGCCATACCAACCCCACCGAAGAAATGGAAGAGACCGATTACAAGTGGAGGTAGCGATCCCGAGGTGGTTCACGTGGTGGCGGCGATGGAGTTGGCGGTGCACCGCTGGAGCCGAAGAGGAGATTGGGGGTGTTTGGGTCGAAGCGGTGGAAAACCGCTAGGGGTCAGTGGTGGCGGTAGGAAGAAAAATAGGTGCGCAGTAGATAAGACATGATGATATAAGTTTTAAGGTTGAGTGGTGAGGGTACAGGAGGATTCTTCTATGCATGTGCTTTGTAGTCAGTTCACTCCTCCCTTTCTCTTTTTTTAGCCGCTCCGATCCTGAGCTTAAGGAGGGGTGTTTGGTTTGAAGAATCTCTAATTATAGATGAGGTGGCGCGTCGTACATAAGTGCAAGCCATAATTTGGTAAAATGACCCGATTTGTCATATGCTTATATACTAGTGTAACAACCCGGGTTTTTGGAGAAGCCAAAAATACGAACTTTTTAAAATTTTTCCTGCAATGTGTGAAGCATGTAGATGCTAGGTCAAACAGAGAACAATTTATAAATAAATTGTTGCATACATATAGTGATGCTTGTAGGAGCTTGCCAGAGTTCCTTATTTGGTTTAGGGTTTTGTGTTGGAGAGCACAAGTCCGTAGCAAATCTTTTTGACTCCTTCTGGAATCTCTCATGAATCCTTCTACCTCTCTCTCAGTTCATCTCCTTAGTTTCGAACCCCTTGACCTAATTTCTATAGTCAACCAACTATCTTTATCAACTCAATGCCCGTAAATTGCCAACCCTTGACTGGACCCCACATAGAAGCCCTTGGTTTATTTAATAGAAATAGAAAGGAATAGAGCAGGAAGGAGAAAGAGGAAATGGTTAAACCAGCCCAAGCAGCAGAGTCGGCCCAGCTCGCCTCCTCGGCCCGTGACCACCTCACCTTCCAACCGGCCTCTTCCACTTGAGCTGGAGGCCCAACCCATCACCCCTTCTCCTGGCCCAACTAGCACAGCAGCCTAGCCTGGCCCGGCTCCTCCCCTTCGGCCCGTTCACGCGCGCACGGCCAAACAGGCCCAGCTGCCCCCAGCAAGCTGCAGAAGCCCAACCAAGCCCCCTCTCCTTGCCCCGCCGGCCCGTCTCGCACCCCACAGGTCCAGCTCGCAAGCCGCGTGGCCCACCGGTGCCTTGGCCTAGCCTTGCCTCTAGGCGCCCCTTGCCAACTCTAGACGAGAGCAGACACTCCCAGGTGCCGCCGCCGCCGCTCAGCGCCCTGCACCCGTGCCCTGACCGCGTCCTTGGCTAAGGTGCCCGTGATTCACGCCGCGTGTCCCTCTCCCTAGCACAGACGTCGAGGATGGACGGCACCTCCTAGAAGCCCTAGCTGGCGCGCTATAAAGACCCCGACGCCACCTTGCTCTGGAGCTCCTTCCAGCCGCCGCCACTTCTTCCCATCTCCTCTCTGCCTCCATTCCCAGTACCAGAACGCCTTGGGGCCACGGCACCGCCGTAGAGCTCTAGGCGAGCCCCACCGTTCTTTGCCACCGCGCTGTGAGCACAATCACCGAGCAACCTCACCATCAAGCCTGCAATGCCGGATGCGTCATCGAGCTGCATGACCATAGAAACTCCACGGCCTCACCAAGCCATGTCGCACGGAGACCTCGTAGCCATGGATCCGCGTCAAGCCCCGGCATCAACACCACGTCGAGCCGCCATCCACCTCATCTCCATCATGACCTTCACAAGCGGACGGTGAGCCTTCCCTGAACCGAAGACCCCACCTTTCGACGCCTTTCAGTGACCATGCCTGACCGGCCTTTACGCCGAGTTCTGAAACCTGCAGCGATGCCGAGCCCTCGGAGACCGTGGCCACCACGGAATGTCCTTGCGGCGGACCGTCACCAACTTGGGCCTCGACCTCACCCTGCACCCCGACCACAATGGCATCGCCCTAAACCGTAGCCAAGAGCCACCGGCGCCACCTCTGTCCACCAAGCCCGGATAGCCACACCATGACTTCCTGCACGGCGAGAAGCCACGCGACGTCGGTCGCATCATCAAGCCACGGCGTGCCCACGCCTGCTTGTCCTACCGTGGTTCTGCACAGGTCCACGTGGCCACGACAACATCACAGCCTTTGCCCCCGCGAAACCACTGGTGAGCCCTTCCTCACCAAAGGCGCCTCCTTTCTCGTGATAGCGCCGTTACCCCGCGCCTGACCTGCCCCAGCCCTCGACGTCGGCAAGTTGCTTCTACCGTCTTCTAGCAACCTGCGTCGAGGAACATCGAGCCACCCTGGAACGCCTTCACCTCGAGCCCAGCCACCACCTTGCCACGAGCCTAGGCATGGCCTCGTCGGGACACCATGACGTCGTGGCCATGATCGGAAATGCCACCACCTTGACGCAATCTGCTCGCACCGAGCCCTTCCTGCACCAGGCGGCCTGCCTCCATCAAGCCCATCGGTGAACTCCAAGTGCCCAAGCCCCCTATTTTTTGCATTGGTGGACTACCCATGCCTGTCCTAGCCTTGGTGCCGGCGTGCCTTCTTGTAGGGGTCACGATGCCGCACCGAGGCCACCAACGGCCATCGCGTGGCCAATCGCCATCACACACACGAATAGCACACTCGCACGGGCATGTCATGCACGGCGACACAGGGCCGCCGCCGCTGGTCGCCCATGACTGTAGCAGCGCGCTTTCACATGAGCCCCGTCCCGGTGTCTGCTCGCGAGTACTCGTGAACATGTGCATGCGCCCATGGACGCACATGCATGTTGCTAGCTCCTTCAAGCTCTCGGCCAAGCACGCACAAGACCGGACACGAGTACCTACACACAGGCCTCCGCGCCTTGACAGTTAACACACTGTTGCATAGGAACCTACACGCAGTGCTGCACGACCAAGGTACGACCATGCACCGGTGAGCTCATCCTTGGCCAAGCTCCACCCTCTTGGCCCCTCGATGGCATGTCTGCATGCCCGGCTGGCGTGCCGCACTGACCTTGCTACCCATGGCCATCACATGGCTAGGAGCACCGCACACCACTTGCCCATGTCGCTAGCACACCGCGCTAGCACCCACACTAGCCACTGCCATTGCCTGACAAGGCCCTACCTTGCCTTGGTGCCACACCATCGGTGAACTTCATCGTGGCCATGACCATGCCCGCGCACACACCACCTCGCCCTCACGTCCATGGCATGGCACCGCCATCGTGGCCTCACCATTGTGAGCTCAGCTGACCCCTACACCTCCGTGACCCCAGACCTTGCCGCCACACTCGCGACCATGGCCACCGCTCGGACGCACACACACACAGACCCAAAGCCTGACCTTGGCCACGCTAGCGCTCATGCACCAAGCAGTGTCACGGCGAGCCGAGCGCGCACAGTGTCCATGCCCTCAGGCTCTTTGGTCAAGCACCGCTGGGCACGGTCATGAGCTGCTCACCCGAGCCATCCCCACACCTTCTAGGCCTCACGGTGTCGACAGCAAGCCACCGCAGTCGCTCAGCCTTGCCACGTGGCCACACGCGTGGACACACACACCAACGATGCCATGCGAGCCTCGGAGCACCATCGCCGGTCGCCCATGACCGCGATCACCTGCACTCATGCACACTTCACTTGAACTCACGTAGCATGCGGCACTGCTTGACACGCCACACCGCCGACATTAGCTTGGCACGACCCTTGTTAAACGGCTATGGGTGTCACAACCGTAACGTACATGCGTGCTCCGAGGACACAACAGCCTAGACATGGTAGTGACCAAACTCTCGAAGGACATCCATGATACTTAGGCCACCCTCGCTAACCTATGCTAACCGACCCTCGCTTTCTCACTTGGGAGGCATGTATACAGCCGTGTTCTCACTTGGGAGGCATGTATACAGCCGTGTTCTAGCTTCGCTCGAACCCTGCGTGTGCACCACCATGACTCAGCCACATCACGACCGAGTGAATCCCCATCCTATAGCTATGTAACCTGCCTTCGGCTTAGAACATGGTAATACCAGGACCTACCTAAACCGAGCAATGGCATAGGTGGACCTCCACTAGTTGACATAGCATAAACTGAGCAGGTGGCGACGGAACGAAGGATCTATCCATCACCCAGCTATGGAATGTGCTACTCCGCAGTCATGTCGAGTTGTTGCGTCTTTCAGTCGTGTTTGGTTCTTATCACTGGTTGTTGGTGTTGTTACCTGTGTGCCGAGCCTTCGAGCCAGCTGAGGGATCGTACCTCGTTCGGACGTTATGATCGCGGGATCCGTCTCGCCATGCCCGTGATGCCGAGTGTAACTTGACCCCTCGCTTTTTAGTTGACTTCATAGTACCATGAGTGTTAGCACCTGTCTTCGGCCCTAGAACATGGTCGTGATGGATTCGATGTCGATACTAACATCGATGCGGATATCACCCGCACGCTTTGAGCCCTCCATGACCAAGTCCTATGGGAGATGATCTGGGAGATAACAATCATGGAACGATGGATGCCAACTCGTTGGTGTAGCTTGTGGCCACGAGTTCGCCTCGCCATGACCATGGAGCTATGCCACTCTTTTGCTTTTACTTGCCTCTTCGTGCTCAAACCCCCGTATGCTTGTACCTTGTATGACCATCGCATCTCTTTGATTTCCGCGGTGACAATCGCACCGCTATGAATTAGAGAGATGTCTTAGTGCTAGTCCACCTAAGCCGGGTACCCTACGAGTGGTTTGCGTACTTGGTGTTCATCGCTTCCTTCCAATGCCCCATCTTTCGTCGTAGCACGAGTGATGGAAGAAGTAGACCTTGTCCCTTGTTGTTCTTGCTCTTGTTGCACCGTTAGCCCGCTCTATTCGATTCCGTCTTGCCCATGATGATTGGATCAAAGACCGGACTATTCCCTTGGGTTAGCGAAGCTATGGTCTATGTTGTACCTCGGACCCGTGCGTGTCGACCCGATCGACCGTCTAAAACCATCTTTCCCGAAGATGTGTCTAAGAACATGACATGGATGTGCCTAGCTAACCCCTGCATTTTTTGCTGTGTTGAGCGACTCTCTTCTCGGCTCCTGATGTTATTGTGTCGTGTGGATCGAGGGGAAACGTTGATGTCCAATCTCTTTGCGCTACCGCTTTCTACCATAGCGGGCGATCTGAAGTATGTTGGAGCCAAGTTACAATAGTATTAATCGTTCTTGTTTGCTACTCGTGTCCAATTGTGACTTGCGGGATAAGGCTATAAGAGTCGAACCCCGTCGTTCTTCTTTCTTGGGGCCTGACTTCCAATCCCCGTCAATTCAATGACACCGGATCGAAAGATCGTGAGCCATGGTGTTTGCTCTGGATAAGCTCTGGCTTAAACCGTTTATCGTAAAGCCATACTGGCTTGGCCATGACTTAAGCTTGTGCTCAGCATACCACCACTCGTGTTTCTTTGGCCCATGGATCGGACATCAGTCGAGAGGGCCAAGTCATTTCCTCTTTGTGTTCCTTCTGGGTCTTGTTGCCTTTTTGGAATATTGTTTGTTCTCTTGCCTTGAGTGTGTTTTGGAGGTAATTGCCACGAGGACAACGTTGGATCGGAAACCGATGGAGAAGGAGAATGTGATCGACGATAGGACCCTGGGAAGAGGAGACCTTGCTAATCGACTACATCAACTAACAAAGATTTGTACCACTACTACCTCGACATCGTAGGTGTCATGTCAGCACCCTCTTTTAGAGAATCCTATTAGACATTGCATAATATCTAGAACCGCTAGCGCTTTATAATTATTCCTTTGCTAGTACTTTGATGCATGCTACTACCTGAGCCATTATTACCCTGATGCAACCCACTCTACCACGTCACCCTGCTTTGCGCATTCGCTCGCTTATATATGCATACTTGCCTGCTTGCTTGCATATTACACCACTATACTTATTATTAACTCCACTTCGCATTATATCGGGGATGTGATGCTGGTGGTGAACCCCCTGGGAATGGTTTGGCTATGGGAGCCGAACTTGGTGGTGTGTGAGCGTGCTGTGTGTGTCTTGGGTGCGTGGAGAGTGAGGGTTGTGTCGACCGAGCTAGAATAACGATGAGCCTGGGGCGAGTCTTGCCATGTGGTACTACCTGGGCACTTGGATATGGAATACCTATGGCGGGTAAATGATAATTGGAGGTGGCCTTGGGTGTGAACCTCGGAGAGGTGGAGCCCAGGGTAGAGGTGTTGTGGTGGCACATAAAATGGAAACCCTGATGAAGACATTCTAGCTTGGTCATCCCTAAGGACTTACTAGTACTCAGATTCACCGGGAATCCTTTACATCCCACTCGCCCTATATGGTGCGGGATGGTCGGACTACTTGGTAGGGCGATGCCACTACTGCTAGGCGAACATGTGCAAGGGAGGTACGGGGCGCGCGGTTTCCTCCCACACCCTTCCGAGACTTCAGGAGGCCTTGTGGACCCAGCTCCGTCTACGACTCACAGTATCAGCCATCCCAGACTAGACTTGGGATGTTCTAGGGCTGAGAGGTAGGGTGGCATCGTTCTAGGCTAGCAAGCGGCCGGAATCTGCCTAGATGGGGCACCGTCGAGGATGGCTATCTTGTGGGTATGTGAAACCTCTACAGAGTGTATGGTTGATCGATCGATACATATGCCGACTTGTCGGCTATGGACCTTTCCTGGGTTTCACTTAAACTAGATAGGAGATGAGTCCTTCTTTTCTCCCTCCAGGGTTGGGGTATTTTCCGGTCGTGAGCCTTGGGGGCTATGGGCTGTTGAGACAAGGCCAAAAGGGAGTTGGCCTGTTGACCTGAGTGTGTGAGATGAGATATGGTGTGGTGGTGTGGAGATGGTTTGGGATGGATGGCTGGTGGATGGATATGGACGGTGTGGTGGTGAATGTGTTAAAAATTGGATATTATTACTATATTACTAATGTTATTTACTACTCATGCGCTAAGGATGCAAACCACAGCCAAATATTAGGATTGCCAGATCCCTTGTTTATCTTTTCCACTAAAGCTCATCGGTGCTGACCATGGCCTGCACACATCTAGCGGTGTGCAGATTTCCTGTTTCTCAGAGATGCTGACTTTAGAAGGATTAGGAGGTCTCGTGCCTACGCTCAAGTTTAGTTCGGAGATGGAATCTACGCTGCACTACGCCAACTCTGATGATGCCCGTGAAGGAGGAGCCTTCACTCGTGAGTCTTCTGCTAGATTAACTCTGTAATAGGTGTGTTCTCCAGTGATGCAATATCTTGTATTCTTGTAATCCTACGATGTATGACTGTGATATCGACTGATATATGATAATATGATGGAATTGGTTCTTGGTTTTATCATATTATAACTCATTCTGTGGATTCTTCCTTCGGAGAAAATTGAGGATGTTTCAACTAGTTATTAGTTTACTAAGAATGCAGTGATGATTATTGCCACTCCATAAGATATAATAAAAAATAATGTGAAAATGATAATGGGTCACTTATTTCTCAAACTAAATGCCCTCTTAAAAGTTCTGACTCGATGCTTGTTTTCACCCTTGTTTTTTCAAGAGGACGAATTATTATTTAGTGCTCAATTAGATATTATTCTAAAAGGTGTTTTTTCAATCCATCTCTCTTTTACATATGTAACGGTCCACATGCACCCTGTATATATACACACTGTTTATAGGGAATATGGCGGAAAATCACTTGCATCACACGTTATCACACATGCTCGCTCTCCACTGACGCCAAGAGGAGGAACCAGAGAGCAGTTGGCCCGAGCAGTTCGGCGGAGAAGAAGTTGCCGGCGTTGCTGTTGAAGGAGGACTCGCCGGAGACAAGTTCGTCAGCGTCGCTGCCTCCGCTGCAAGCCACGCTGCTCTTCGCTTGGAAAAGAGAGTTCGCGGGTGCAGTTGCTGTGAAGGAAGAACGAGGCACCGACTTCCATGATTCCATCGCTAGAACCAAAGGACTGCATCCTCGGTTGAGTTCGAGTAGAAGAGAAGGACGGCAATATCACGAACATGTAGAGTCTAGGAAGGAAGCGCGGATCGAGGTAACTGCCACGATTATTCGTACCTTCACACTCGTCGATTCCAATGGGTTTCATCGTCGTCGGGATCGAGACGCTGCTGGGTACATCTCCTCCGACGAGGATGAGGGCCGCGCCCTTCATTGGCCTAAGTGCCGTGAAGGGGAAGGGGACGACCAGGCTCCGCGCGCGCGCGGCATTCGCGCGGGCAGGCGCCGCTCTGCAGCCAGCAGCCTACGCTTGGATCCCGGTGGCCTCCGCGCTCCAGCGGCCAACCGCCCCTGCAGCCGATAAGCCCGTGGGCGACAGTCCCGCGTAGCCACCTAGGCTGCGGCCTCGCGCGGCTGGCGGCCCACGCTTGCAGCCTTGGGCAACGGCTGGCTTCCCCGACGAAGGTGGTTTCGGCAGGGACACGCGTGCGCGGCCCCCCTGCGCCCGACGGAGGCAGCCCAGCGCTCGCCCCAGGCCCCACGCGCACGGCGGCTCGTGGCCCCGCGCCTGCGGCAGCCGACTGCTCCCACAGTGCCCCGCGGCCTGCAGCCTCGGCCAGGCGCCCGCTGCATAAAGTCCCACGCGGCCTCGTCTTCACATTTGGTGGCGGGTAGCGGCCAGCCCCGCACGGCCCCCGCGCCGGAGGCCGACGGCCCGGCAAATCCGCGGCTGGCCACGACCGGCCCTCCGTTGCCGGCGCCAGCGAGTCTGGAGCCCGAACGGCGTCGACGCCCGCACGGCCAGAAACGGCATCGGCAACAGTGCCGCCCGCCCGGCCGTGAGGCCCGAGCGAGGCAACCGTCCGTGGGAAGGATTCCCAGTGGTCGGATAAGGTTGTGCATTTAATTTTGCACAAACATCCTTATCGTTTCTGCAAACTCCAAGATAGTCCTAAAAGATTATTATATTTCTGGTTTTTATGTTTAGCCCTCAGATAAATTACTGCAATATATATTACATTTATGCATGATATAAATGATTATTATAGATCTCGAATCTAAAAAGAAAATTTATGATGCAAAATTTTACCTAGTGTAAATACATAATTTTGAGTTCTAAAAAATTGCATCATAAGATATTATATTGCATATGATTCTACTATTGTAATGTTTAGACATATTTTCTATGTTTATAATTTTCTGTTTTAGTCATAGACTTTAACAGTAGTGTCAGTGCGAAAAGTGACCAACTAGTAAATATTTATCGTTTTGACGTACGTTGTGATCGGATATGGCCTAGCGCTCAATGACACAGGGTTTATACTGGTTCAGGCAAAGTGCCCTACGTCCAGTTTGAGTCGGTCGGAGACTTTATTCCTGAGTCCAGGTGCTCGAAGTTAGGTTTGTTGTAAAAGGAGGCAAGGCCAGCTATGGGGCATTACCTTTAGGACAACTACGATAGTCAAAACTAGGGGTACATACAATCTTTTCAAAATTATAAGTTGTTTATGATTTTCTAGGTTTATAAAAAATCCTAGGTGCAACAAAACCATGTACCTAAACAGCCATGTAGGTGCATAACAAAGCCAAATAGCTTTTACTATATATGTATCTAGAGATAGTGTATGACAAAGCCATGTACCTAAAATAGGCAAAGCGATTCGTAATTTGATTGGAGGGAGTACCAAATTATCCTTATCTGTTAGAGCACACTGCTAGATGCATTGAAATATTCATTTTTATTGAAAGGTCAATAAAACGAGTGAAAGGTCATAAATGTGTCCATGGTCCCACCGGTTAGGTAATTTGTTCAAGAATTGGGCAACAATATACAAATATTTTATAGACGTTGGCAATGATTTGCAATGGCAGGTGATGCAATGGCCTCTGGCTTGGCGCTAGTGGAACTACTCTAACACGCCTTTTGAGCATTATTGCGAGAGCATTAAAAGAAGTATCTAATTAAGTAATCCATACAGTCCAACAAGTTGGCAGCTTTATTATTTAAGTCAAACCATCATAGGTTTAACTAAATTATAGAGAAAATTATCAACATTATTTTTGAATTGAAATATATATGCTGTAAATTCATTTCTCTAAGCTAAATGTAATGGTTGTCCTAGTTGTATAGAGTATGGATAGACCACTAACCTGGTCAGGCTGTAGCTGTTTCTTGAGCAAGAACCAGGCATCTTCATTGTCTAGAGGCCTCACACGGTGCTGGTGCAGGTTGGCTTGCATCTGCTGTGGCAGGTCTGCAGATCTCGTGGTGACAAGGACACGGCTTGCGGGTTGTTTCTTGCTAGCAGTTCTAATTGGGACCCTAAGCACATCATTCCACGCTTTCTGGCTCCACACATCATCCATCACCAATAGATATCTGCCTTTAGTGGAGAGAGTATCGATGAGGGTGTCTGTTAGAGTGCTCTTGTCTTGCTCCCCACCATGGTTTCCCCCAGCATGCTTGATTGCTGTCCTCAGGAGCTCACCCTCATCGAACTGCTTGGTGATGCTTAGCCATATCTTGGTTTTGAAGTGTTCTTGGATAGTTGCATCGTTGAAGATCTTCTAGGCAAGAGTAGTCTTTCCCAAGCCGCCAGTGCCAATAATAGACACAACTTTGATGTCGTGATTGTCGTCATCTGTGGTTAGTAGCACCTGGACGATCTCCTTTGTGTCCCTCTCTATCTGCTCCCCAACTATGGCAGACTCGTCGACGCGCGAACTTGTCTTGTAGCTAGATAACTCAGCAACAGTTAGCTTTCTTGGCTCTGGGTTTGAAGAATCTAGGTCAGTACGAAACCTGAAATTTTCAGCCTCTTTGTAGATGCCTTCCAGCCGCTGGTTCAGCTCCTTGATGCGGCCGCCTATCTCGTGAGCGAACACGGGATTCTCCAGGCAGAAGAGGAATCTGTGGAAGAAATCTTGCATCTTCTCTATGCCCCCGCAGGTGATGAGTGCGACGACAGGGCTCTGGAGCCACACCAGCAGTGGCTGGCAACAAGCTAGCAGATGATGCTGATCCCTGATGCCGCCACCTTCTTCTAGTTCCCTGTGCTCGTCGGCCTCGAGCTGACAAAGCTCTATGATGTCGGTGGCATCGTACATGGCGTCCTTGAGCTTGCTAACCCATTTCTGCACACTTTGTTTAGTGATGCACCTGCTCTCCGCATCGTGGGTTTAGGGTTTAGGGTTTAGGGTTTAGGGTTGATGCCTTCCAGCTTGGTGATCTCGCCAGAGACTCCCAACGGCATGGACACTTCTTCTTTTGCCATGTCTTGGATCAGCTTCTTGGCATAGGGTACCAAAGCATCCAGGACGGCCGCCATGGCCCAAGCTTCGTACTAACTAGTAGTGAATCTGAATCATACATTCAAAGATGGATCAGTAACAGACTGAAAATCTCAACAGCTAGCTATATGCAGCGATCCAATGATCGAACAAAAATACTCACCTCAACAGCTTTGGTGGTCTCTCTGTTCGATCGATCGATATTCACTTAGTCAGTAACAAGTGGTGAAGAGAATACAGTCCACCAGGAAACGGTGCCTTGTTTATACATCAAGGAGTAGGTAGTTCGATTACCTGCTTTTTAATTAATTGTACAAATGACAGAACACCTTTGAACATCACGCAGTATATAAATATATGTATCAGCATCAGTATAATAATTTGTATCCGTCGGTTGGTAGTAGGTGATTTGCCTACATAAATATAATCCTGCACTCAGATCAATGAGCGCATACTTATTTGCAACTTGCAAGCAATGCAAGCCAGACCAACCTCTACACTGTGATCGATTAACTACTACAGCTAGTTAATTACTTGATTATTTTGCCGTGTCATTAGGCCAGGTCGCTAGCTAGCAGAGATGTTATGTCCTTGAAAACCGCAAAACTCTGGTGGTTCAACATGTCCCTAAGTATGTATCGTGGTGTGGTGTGGTGTGTGTAGATATATGTAATATATATATACCGCTTGCAGCCGACTCATTGTTAAGCGCTTATTGGGTGCCTACTAAGCAAAACTTTGTTGTGGCATTAGAATTAAGGAAGGCAGAAATGAGGAAATTGTTTCTCAGATAGGAAATTATATCCACGTGGGAATTAAGATATGAAGACGTGTGACAGGTATATGGTTTATGTGCAGTTTCTAGATAATTTATGGATTCGGACTGCCCTTAATAACTCCATTTTTCTTAATATTCTATACACTAGTACTAAACTCCAAAGAGGTTACTCTGGTCTTTGTGAATGCAATGGCCGGGGCTTTTGCTCTTGAACCCTAAGAAAATACTCCAAAGAGGTAGGGTCGTCACACTAATCCGACTCAGCATTTTGTCGATGCATGTTGCACGAGCTAATTCATACACTTCTGCTCGATTCACATTCACCAATAATGACATGGTGTGCACTCTTGTTTGCTCAAATTAAAGCATCCAATTTTAGACTTAATTAGTATATGCACATCCATCATATATAATTAAGGAAAACCTCCAAAAATAGAACTTAATTCTTATAGTACTGGTGATGACACTACTCTTGTCGTGTCGTCGTCAGGCCGGGTAGCTACCAAGCTAGCGGAGTAGGTTTCCTTGAATATGCATATATTCAACCTGTGCATGGATGTTTTTAGGTTGAATATGCAGCCCTTTTCCTTGTTCAATACAAGTACAAAATAAAAGAAACATATTGTTGACACAAAAAATGTGCTCCTATGCCAACACACTTGGGAGGCCTGCAGGATCGTATGAAGCAAAAGACTTCGAGATTCCCTAAGCCTCAAACCAGCCGGATCAAGTGAGAACGAGTTAAGGCGTGCCAGTCAATTTGACCATGCAATTGATAAGGAGAAAGAAAATATCAAATCGTGGAAGCTGCCGGTTTGTTGCCAGACAGTTCCAAAATATATGGCCATAAGATAGCCGATGGTCAAAGGTAATTGACTAAAAAGTCAACTCCTAACAATGTAGATCATATGTTGATGATGGTAATATTAGAACGGCTATTCAGATATGCAATAAATAGAACAAATAATTAGCCGATCTAACTTAGTTGATATGGGTATAAAATCCTACATGCATAACAATAATCAATCTAAAGCCAATGGATCGACTAAACATGCTGAGTTACTAATTGCTAACAGTGGGGTGTCTCCATGCAGCCATAATAACAATCACATCAACAAAGAAGCTTAATTACTAACAGTGGGGTGTCTCCATGCAGCCATAATAGTAAACAAGATAAATTGCGTCCAACATGCTCAATAGGTCTATTAGTCCTAAACTGATACATGCGTACACGTTATGGATAAAAGCATAACTGGATCGGCTATTTAGTCGATACAGGGTCCATGAAGCACAAACGAGATCTATCTGTCCAATCATAAATAGATCTAAGATTAAAGCAAACCTGGTCTAATAATCCTGACAGTGGGGTGTCTCCATGCAGCCATAACAAGACATCAGATCAAGCCTATTTTAATTCTAAACCAATCTATAATCGTGCAGATAGCTCGAATGCACAGCATGTAACAATCAAGATTGACAGATTTGCTAATACAAGCCTGAATCGACTGTTTTAATAGAGATAAGCATGCAAGCATACAAAACAATAGATTTTAATGATATTTGGAGCTAGCAATCTGTCAATCTTGATTGGGCAATAATATTGTAGTAATAAATAAAACATTAAAAACTTGAACAATATCGGTAACTTAATGAATCTACTAGATTGCCAAATCTAATAGAGCTGATAACTAGCCCTTGTCCAGGTTAGATCTGCGTCCACCGGATGACACTCAATCTAACTTAATACAGAGACGTCCACCGGATGACATCAAAGCTTAAACAAGAACCGATGTTCCGACTTAACGAAATGGCTATGATCTAGCATGCCCTGCACCCACCGGATGGTACTCGAAACATGATCAAAAGCATAACTGACCTGCGCCCACCGGTTGGCACCCGGCCGAAGCTACGTTACTCCTCCTAAGGGTTTGGCCTGAGCCGAAGGGTTGTTGTATTGATTGTGTGAATAATCCTTTACAATAGCCGGGGCCTCATTATTTATAGCCCGGAGTGAGTCCTAGTTAGACACGACTTGGTTACATATACGGAAAAAAGATAACTTGGACCCTACTCTTTCCCTTCTAAGAGAGTCCGACACGTTTTTAACTTCTCCGACCTTGATACGAATCAATTGCTGACGTATCTCTCCTTAGTCGATCCCTTTCCATATTAGCCGATCCCGCCAAACCGGCTATTTGAGTCTGACACCTGGGCCCGTAGATACAAATCTTCTTTGCCAAAATCTGATGTCAACACATGCTCCCCAATTTTGGGATAAAACTTGTTTTATTCCAAAATTATTAGCTTTGCCTCTTTTGTCGTTCAACCGATTCATTCAACATATTTACCAATCTGCCATTCTCGGCCCTTAACCCTAAATCTCTTTTCAAAACACTCGAGCGCCGCCCCTGCTGAAACCCTAGCAAATCAAAGATTACTTGAAGCATTTTTCAACAGAAGAAGCAAACCTCAAGCGGTCCTGGCAAAAATGGCATCAATCGAGAGTATCCCTGAGGTAATTGCCTGTTCTTAACTCTCTTATTCGCTATCAATGCTTATATTCTTAAGCTCTTTTTTTCCGCCTTCTTTATCTTGCTTTTAGGAACTCAAGAATAAGATCGTAATACCGGTAGCCAATAGATCAAGCAGTTTCTTTCTTGGTCCAATGGGTAATTCGGACCCATCTGAAGTAATTATTGCTGAAACCAACAGAATCCCTTTCAAACAAGCTGCCATGAGTCCTGAGGATTGGGACAAAAATGTTTCTTTCAGAAATTGGCCGTCCATAATCCCAGGTTGGAGGAATTGGTTTGTAAAAATTGCATCCAAGAGGCAAGCACAGTGGACTCTTCATAACTTGGATCAATGTATTTCTCTTTCTTTATCAACATGAAAAAGAATGAACCCCTCCTCAAAGCAGCATGTTATTTCTGGTCTAGCACATACAATGCCTTCCTTTTTGGCCATGGACCCATGACTCCAACTCTGGCTGATATCCATATGTTAACCGGTCTCAATATCACAGGAACAACTATTCCTCACAACTTCTTGGTCAAGCCTTCTTATAAATTTGACAGCACAAGGACTGGAGGCTGGTCCAGTTACATTACCACTCACCACTCTGCCAAGAAAAGTGTGGATGATAGAGAGCATGCAGCTTTCTTGAATATGTGGCTTGATAGGTATGTCTTCTGTGGACAGGCTTGCTCTCCAACATTTAACTATCAAGTATTAGCAGAGAGAATAGCAGTAGATTCTAAAGTGCCTCTTGGCAAATATTTACTGGGTGCCTTGTATCACTTATTGAACCAAGTGTCTCAACATCTGATGAAGAATGAGATGGTTCCCACTATTACTGGTCCTTGGTGGTTGTTGCAACTTTGGCTCAATCTTCATATGCAGAAAATTGTGACTCAGGATCTGAAATCTCTGAAATTCCCAGCTTTGACTTTTCTGGAGGGACAAGAGAAACAACTACCAGATAATAGCAAAACTCGCCGATGCATGTCTTTTGGTGAAGCAGCATCAGCAATTTCAATTGATGGATCTGTCAGTTACTTTTTCAAACTATTCTATAAAGGCCTTCCTGAGGAGATTTTGGAATGGTTTGTGTATTCTGACATCCCAGAATTCGAGCTACCTTTCTCTTTTAGATTTCAGTCTGAGATCAATGATGCCGATTTATTGAAAATCTTGAATTGTATGATCAAACCTTGCCTATTACCAACAGAAGTTAGGCATGGCAGAGAAAAACCACCAATCTCATATGAATTTCATTGTCCTTCAATAGCAGCCAGGCAAATGGGATTTGGTCAGCTCCCTCCAGCACTCTTTTTTGCCAATAAATTGAAGCCAAGGGAAGCAGTGTCTACAGGAGTGGAGTTTAACAAAATTCTGCAATTTGAACAGGCTCTCTCTGCTAAAATTATTACAGAATGGGATTGCCATCCCTTCTCATCTACTGCCTTTGATGTTTGATGGCAAGAATGGTGCCAACACTTGTTTAGCTCATCAGTATCCTCCTATTGTTCTACTTTGGAACCTGGTTTTCAAGCAAATCCTGAGGTATCTCCTTTCTCTTTTTCTTTTGCTTTGATTTTATGAACAGATTCCTCATACAAATTTTCTCTTATAGGATTTTGTTGAGCTGTCACCACCAGAAGTTGCTTATCAACAATGGTGCCCATTCCCAAGGCTAGGTTGGGATGCTCCAACTTTGAAGGTAGTGATGAAGAGGAAAATTATTGATGATGCCCCTGATGACCAGCCAATCTCTTCTTTTATTTATAAAGGAACTGGCTCTTCCAAAAGACTGGCTAAAAAGATCAAGATCAGCCAAACAAAACCTCAAGAGGTATTTATCCTGAGTGCTGATTTAAAAACATTAGCTGATGCTGCAATTAAGGTATTACCCTTCTCAAATCCTTTTCCTGACACTTCATCAACTAATTTTTCTTTGAACAGGTTGCCACAAGAAATTCTGACCTTGAAGAAGAACAATCTCAACCTGACTCATTGAACATTCCATCTTCTTCCAGTGAAAGAAATGTGAATGACAACCCCAGCAAATCTCCAGAACATATCTCGGGTAATAAAAATTTAGCCGATAAACTTAATTTCAATCAATAATTGTTTTACCTGACAAAATATTTTACAGAAACTCAATCTCTAGCAAGCTCATCGGCTGTTCCTGATCAAAATGTACTTCAAGATGAACAGGTACCATAAAATACTTCTTGAAAATAATCCTCTCTATTTCCTAACTCTTATTCATGCAGGAGCAAAGCTCTTCTCCTTACATCCCATTTGCATTAGAAGATTATACAGAAGAAGAGGTTGTTTCTGTTCCCAAGAATACTGCTATACCTCCTCTGTCTGAAAATGTCAAGGGCCAACTTCAACTGCTGATACCCCATCTAGAGACAAACACAGCAGTTTTGGTGTAAGACGCAGAAGCTATCAGGAATATCTTCAACTCAATCAAAAATGAGCTCCCTCCTCAATTGACGGAAATCCTCAAACCAGTTGCCTTTATTGAGTTCCATGAACCAAGATTTTCTGGAGCTCAATCAAGGCTTGCAGCACGTGAAGCTCAGAAGACTTTGCCAGTTCAAGAACAACAATGTGTTGAAAATATGATATCAGTCAAAAAGATAATTGATCAGCTAAAAGATTCTCCTATCAAGATTAACCAAAAGCTGACAGCCCTTAATGAAGAAAAAGAACAACTGCTGTCTAGACTGAGGACTGTTGAAGCTTCTATCAAACATGAGGAAGAAAATCTAGCAAGAATTCCAACATCATTGATTGAGCAGAAGAAACTGATGTCAAACCTTAACTCTGAGCTTCAAAGCATCAAGATCAAGAAGAAGACCCAAGTGCCAGGGACAGATGAAGAAGACAAACAGCAAATTGCTGATGTAGATAATGTACGCCTTAGAGCCCTTGATCTAGTCAAGTCCATGTTGAACATGTAATCATTATGTGCAAAACTTTATGTTATCTGTAATGTAAACCTTGACTTTACTATTGTATACAATTGTGGTTATCAACTATGCCTCTGAATGTCCTTTTTCTTATCCCTGTTTGTTTAGCTTATCGGCAAATCTAGCCGATCTTTTTTATTATTCGAAACAATTCTCATTGCATCGGCAAAAATCTTATCGGCAAACTTAGCCATCCATCCTGTGCCGTTTCAGGCCGGATTCTAAATCCCTGGTTAATAAAATTTTTGGGTCCGTACCACTTGGACCAGTTTGACTAATTAGAATGCATCACTGGTCGCGTCCCTTCGGCTTCTAGGATTATAAATATAGCCGACGGTTCCGAGAAAAAGGATCACATCCTCATTTGCTCTCTCCTTCAACCTTTCCCTTTTCCATTCAAACACAACCGCTCCTCCACAACAGTAAACCCTAAATTGATGGCAAGCAATGGCAAGCGCCCGATGGAGAACTCTTCCCAGGAGGTCGATCAGCCGTCGCAGCGTCTCCGCCTCGGGTAAGATTAGATTCAAAAATTTTCTTTCTTTTTATATCTGCATCCGCTAATGATGGAGCGGGTCCTAGCAGGCCAGCGCAGGTCGACTCCGACAGCACTCCTCCTCCAATGGAGGTGGCGGCAGCAGCAGCGACCCAGGCCGAACCGGAGCCTGATTCACCATCCCGGGGCCCTCCTGCCGACTTTGGCCGTGATGACGCCTGACGCTTCCTCAACAATTGGAAGGACGCCATGGATGACTATGGCGAGGAGTGCAAGAAGACGCACCGGCTGGAGGAGCAGCTAGCGGCTACGGAGGCAGTGCTGCAGGGCACCGAGGACGCTCTGGCCACGGTCAAGCAGCAGTTGGCGGCTTCGGACGCCATAGTCGCTGGTAATTTTACATCTCTGATCTTAATTTCTTGCCCTTATTTGTAGATCAATATTCTCTCATACTAGCAGTAGATTGTTTCTGAATTGATCAAATCTGCATTAGACGTTTTGATTTAATCTCCAATTTGTATCCTGCAAATTTGTCTGCCTGATTAGATCTGCAATCTACAATTTAATCTGTCTGATTAGATCTGCAGTCTGCGAATTTCTTTTTCAAATTAGATCTGAATAGATGTCCCATAGTATCCTGCATTTGATATGCAATCGGCTTTTGTTGATCTTATTTTAGCCGATCTTTACTTATCATTCGTACACCTCTTCAGAACTCTGAATTTTCTTTCAATTTATAGGTCTCCGGGCGCAACTTGATGCGCTCCACCCAGCTATTGCCCATGCTACCGGCACGATGAATGCCCGTGGCGATACTGTGGCAGATCGCCTCTACGACCTCCCCTTCCACGCTCGGGAGATCGCCCTCCACGGCGTCCGGGCTGGGGCTGCAACTGCACTGGCCGCCGCTCAGCTTCATCACGGGGTGCAACTCGCGGACTCCCTCACCCCCTCCTTTGTTGAAGAACGCACTGACAAAGGCTTCGGCGAGTTGGTGGAGGAGTTCACTGACCGCGCAGAGGCAGTTGCTGGCATCATCTCCGCCGGTGAAGTAATGAACAAAGTTTTTTCTGATGATGAAGAGTAATTTGTAGTAGGACCAAAACTTGATGTAATGTGGATGCCCGTTTAAACTTCTGCTGCACAATGCCTCCGCTGGGTCGGTGTTTAATTTTATCCATATGCTTTTGGTTTTGTGGATTTTTTGCTCTAAAGGCGATGCATATCACATCGGCTGTTGCTTTTTGATCAAATCTGCTCTTCATTTTTCCAGCTAGAGGCGATACTCACGTATCGGCTATTAAAGCCTGATGCATCACAGCGATCGGCTATAGTAAATCTACCTAAATGCTAGGGTAATATTTCTTGAAAAAATTTCCATTGATTGCTCTAGAAAACTTTTCTCCTTCCAATGTCTCATAGAAGTAAGCGTTGCCAGGAGCACTCCGAGTAATCCGATAGGGTCCTTCCCAATTTGGTGACCATTTTTCATACTTGCTGTCTTTGGTCCCAATCGACAAAATAACTTTCCAAACTAGCTCCCCATCGCTAAACTTCTTTTCTCTTACCTTCTGATTATAATACTTAGCAATTCTAAGCTTGTGAGCTTCAATATTCTCTAAAGCCTTTAGCCGATGAAAATTCAAATCATCCAAATTATCCATCATAAGGCTTTTATAATCATCGGCTTTTAACTCATCTTGCTGCAATACCCTTCTTGAACCAATATTAATTTTCCATGGTAAAACAGCTTCATGCCCATAAACCAACTCATATGGTGAGCACTTAGTGGATCCATGACAAGCCATCTGATAAGACCAGAGCGTTTCATTAAGAATCATATGCCACTTCCTTGGATTCTCATGAATCTTTTTCTTAATTAGCTTAATAAAAATTTGATTTGATGCCTCTGCTTGCCCATTAGCTTGAGCATAATATGGAGATGAGTTCATTAACTTAAAACCTGTACTGGCAGCAAAATCTTCAAACTCTTTGGACGTAAACATCTTCCCTTGATCAGTTATTATAGATTGAGGGATCCCGAATCTATAAATAATATGCTCTTTGATGAACTCAATCACGTTAGTCGATGAAGCCACTTTTAGAGGAATTGCTTCAACCCACTTAGTGAAATAGTCAATTGCCACCAATACAAACTTATGCCCTTTACTTGATGAAGGATAAATTTGGCCGATCAGATCTATTCCCCAACCTCTGAACGGCCATGGTTTCATAATCGGATTCATAGCCGATGCTGGAGATTTTTGCACATTACCAAACCTTTGATAGTCTTGACAACCTTTATAATATTTGAAGCAATCTTCCAACATAGTCGGTCAAAAATAACCTCCTCTCCTGATCATCCACTTCATTTTGTGAGCTAATTGATGTGCACCACAAACTCCCTCATGTATTTCTCCCATCAATACTTTGGCTTCTTCTAGATTAAGGCATTTGAGCAGCACACCATCGACTGTCTTGTAGTATAGCTGATCATCAAGGAGAACAAATTTAATAGCTTTATACCTCAATTTTCTGGACACTCGTCGTGATGGATCTTTTAAATATTCGATAATTTTAGTCATCCAATCATCAATCCCATCAACAAGGTCATTATTTAAGGCTTCACAAATTTGCCGATACCCAGAAGCACTCTGAGCTAATCTGTTAGCCTCCTGATTATGACTCCTGGGAATATGCTTAATCACAATAGAAGAAAAGCAATCTATGGCATTCTTCATAGTATTTCTTCAAAATATCATCTTTGCACTCATATAGTCCAAGCAATTGATTAATAATCAATAAAGAATCTCCAAAAATTTCAATAGACTCGGCCTTTACCTCATATAGAAGTTTAAGTCCCTTAAGAATAGCTTCATATTCAGCTTGATTATTGGTAGACATTGGTTCTATAGGAAAAGCAAATTTGAAAATTCCTCCTTGGGGTGAAATTAAAACAATACCAATTCCACCACCTTGATTGCAAATTGATCCATCAAAGAATAAAACCCAAGGAGTCAACTCTACCAATACCAACACCTCTTTTTTATGATGGTGAGTAATGAAATCGGCTATCACTTGCCCTTTAACTGCTTTAGCCGATTCATACCTCAAATCAAACTCTGATAATGCAAGAATCCACTTCCCAATTCTCCCATTCAAAATAGGCATCGACAACATATGCTTGATCACATCATGCTTTGACAAATAATGTCAAAGTTTGGTGCAAGAAAAATACAAGCATAGACATAACTTTTCAATAGGAGAATACCTAGTTTCTGGATCCAAAAGCCTTCTGCTTAAATAGAAAATTACTCTTTCTTTTCCCTCAAATTCTTGCATCAAGGCCGATCCAATTGTATGGCTATCGGCCGCTACATACAACTTAAAAGGCTTACCCTTTTGAGGAGGAATCAAAACTGGTGGAGACTTCATGTATTCTTTAATCTCCTCAAATGCCTTTTGTTGTTCGTTACCCCACTTAAATTCTTGATCATCTTTTAATTTTAACAATACTAAGAATGGCAAAATCTTGGCTGACAGATTTGATATGAATCTTCTGATGAAATTTATTTTACCGATCAGAGACTATAACTCGGTTTTAGTAGTTGGTGGCACGGCTTTATCAATAGCATCCATGCTCTTCTGGCCAATTTTAATTCCCTTTTCGTGTACCATGAAGCCTAAGAATTGTCCAGCTGAAACTCCAAATGCACACTTATGAGGATTCATCCTTAGCCCATTCTTTCTTGCACACTCTAAAGTTTTTCTCAAATCTTTGAGATGCTCTTGATATCCCTTAGATTTTACCACCACATCATCAATATAAATTTTAACTATTTTGCCGATCAACTCATGAAAAATATAATTCATAGCTCTCTGATAAGTTGCACCAGCATTTTTAAGGCCAAAAGTCATTACTACCCACTCATATAATCCCAAAGCACCAGGGCACCTGAAAGCAGTTTTGTGGATGTCTTCTTCTGCCATAAAAATTTGATTATATCCTGCATTACCATCCATAAAACTGATTACTTTATGCCCTACAGCTGCATCAACTAACATATCAGCAACTGGCATTGGGTAACCATCCATTGGAGTAGCCTTGTTTAGATCCTTGAAATCAATGCATACTCTCATCTTTCCATTCTTCTTATAGACAGGGACCACACTTGAAATCCACTCTGCATATTGGCACTGTCGTATAAATTTTGCTTCATATAACCTGGTAATTTCTGTTTTTACATCCTCCATAACTTCAACTTTAAGTCTTCTTGGAGCTTGCTTGAACGACCGATATCTAGGTTTGATCGGCAAACGATGTTCTACTAATTTTCGGTCAAGAGCAGGCATTTCATAATACTCCCAAGCAAAGCAATCTTTATATTCTTTCAATAAAGCTATCAACTCTTTCTTATACTCAGGATCTAACTTGGCACTAATAAACGTCGGCCTTGGCTTATCACCAGGTCCAATATCTATTGCTTCTAACTCATCGGCCGACGTAAAGCCCTTGCCCATCTTGCCTTCATCTTCATCGATCAAAGAATCCATTAATAAAAACTTTCAGAGCCGACTACTTGTATTGGCTGTTGATCATCTTCAAAGACTTTGATGATGTCTCCTTCATGAATCTTTCTAGAAAAGCATTCTATCCCATCAAATTCCACTCATTTGGACTGACATATGCAATGCTAACTGATGAATCCCCCGGAACTATTTCAACTGTATCACCAATCCATTGGATCAAGCTCTGGTGCATTGTAGAAGGAATACAGCAATTAGCATGAATCCAGTCTCTACCAAGGAGTATGCTATATGATCCTTTTGCATCAATAACAAAGAAGGTGGTCGGGAAACTTTTGCTCCCAATTGTCAACTCAATACAGACTGCTCCCCTAGTTATTGATGTCTTTCCACTGAAATCTGTTAACCTCATATCTGTTGGACACAAATCTTTAGGTTTTTTACCAAGCTTTCTGAAGGTAGTATAAGGCATCAGATTAACAGTAGCACCTCCATCAACTAGCATCTTAGTCATTGGCCTACCATCAATGAAACCTTTCAGATAAAGAGCCTTTAAGTGCAGATATCTTTCAGGCTTCTCAAATGTAGCACTCTCTGCTTGATAGATCCACTGAGCTATAGCTACATCATCATCATCTGAGTCTTCAATTTCTTGACCTACAGCTCTAAACTCAGCAGGTAGCATGAAAGCTACTCCTATCATAGCCGATAGCTTACCCTTGCCTTTATCGGCTGTTTGCTTGACTTGCCAGACTTTGGGTTTCTTTCTTGCCTCTTGCTGTTCATCATTCCTTAAGCGTTGAACCCTTCTTTTTTGACTTTTTATCAACCCTCCTAGGCACCATTGATCCTCTTGCCAAACATACTCTTCTTCTTCTTCATAACCATTCATGTTTTGATCAACCATATCTTGATCAACAATTCTCTTTCCCAGTCGATCATGAACACTCTATTTTTAAGCGCCGATCCATACCTCCATGATTTATACGTTCATGCACAGATCGGCGGTTGGCCCTAGCTTGCCTATACTCCCAATACTGATCACTGTACTCTGGGCAGTTGTTGAGGGTAGGCAACTTTAAGCCTTCATTCCAACAATGTCTGAAGAAAGGACAATTCCAATGATACTTGTTCTGTTCTCTTGCCCTCCTTTCCTCATCACGATGGCGCCTATATTCTTCTTCTTCAAGCCATTCTTGATACTCTCTTTCTTGTCGAAGCTGTTCCTTTTCTTGCTAACATTGCCATTTATTCAACAGGATTCAAGAAGTAGGACGTCTATGCATCTCACCAGCTTTAGAGGTCTCAGGCTGATCAAATCGGCTATTTTGCTGATCAAGCTTCATCTTGATTTCTTGGTACTCTTTAGCCGATATTTGCCTCTCAGAATCAATAGTCCTAGCCTTTCTAGCTCTGTCTAAGGTGAGTACTTTAAAACTTCCTTTTGGAAAGGATGAAGCAACCATATTTGTAGGGAAGGGATGACCTTCTATACTCATATTACCCTTCTTCTTTTCCAGTCCTATCCTACCCTTTTCAATAGCCTTTTGAATAAGATCTTTGAAGACTCTACAATCATTGGTATGATGAGTAGTAGAATTATGGTATTTGCAATATCTTTTCTTTTTGAGCTCTTCAGTCGAAGGTATTTTATGATTCCCTATCAACTTAATTTGACCTTGCTCCAATAGGTAATCAAAAATCTTATTGGCTTTAGTAATATTAAAACTATATGTTTTATCATCCTTATCACCAACTGTCTTAGATTTAGCCCAAGGTATAAACTATGCATGCTTCTAGGCCCAATCGACAGCAGCAACCTCATTGACAATCTCTTCTTCACTTTCACTCCCATCATCATCAATTTCTTGGATAATTGGATCAAGACCAACTTTTGTAGCTTTTTGTGGTTTATTGAAGCGTGTATACCTGTACTGTGCATCAATGCAGGCCAATTTCTTAGACAACGCTCCAAGATTTGGGTAATCAATAACAATCTTCTCTCTAATTGCTGGCAACAAGCCTCTGATTGCAATACTGACCACCTCTGCCTCTGAAAGTGTCAAAGAATAGCATTGATTCCTGACATCTCTGAACCTCTGGAGATAATGACTTCTAGATTTGTTGTTCTCTTGTCTGACATCGACTAAATCTGTAATGCTCTTCTCTGCCACTCCTGAATCGAAGTACTGATGGAATTTGTTTTCTAGGTCTTCCCATCCCACAATAGAATCATATGGCAAAGATGCAAACCATGAGAAAGCAGGTCCAGACAAGGACAGAGGGAAGAACCGTACCCTGAATGCTGGTTCATCAGATAATTCTCCAAGCTGTACTAGATATTGGCTAATATGCTCCAAGGTTGATGTAGTTCCAGTTCCATTGAATTTAACAAAGTCAGGCATTCTGTACCGGGGAGGTAACACCACCTGATCATACCATGATGGATATGGCTTTCTGTAGGTAATTGTTGAATTCTTTGGTTTCAAACCAAATTGCCTTTGCACCATCTCAGTTACCTGACTCATCAACTCATCCACTTGGTTCATCACAACATTCTGTCCACTTGAATTGCTCCGATTTTGCTGTCCAGAGTTTTGACTTCCTTGAGGAGCACCTTGATACCCAGGATTTTCATTGGCATCCAAAGTATAGTATTCAGATACATAATGATATCCTGGAGGAAGTTCTCCTGGTGCAACTCTTCCCTGATAAGGCGGAGCATTGAAATCCCTGACAATTCTTTTATAGCCAGGAGCAAATTTTGCAGCCGATTGACAAGTACCATAGTTAACCATCGGCTATTGCACAACGTGCTGCCCTCCTTGCTGAGCACTTCCTTGTTGCACAGATGTTCCTCCTGATGCCTGACCGCTATTACCTGACATAATATTTGCTGTAACTTTAGGACCCATATTATGATTTGGATATGCTGGTCCTTTAGGTTGTGTTGCAGCCATACTCAGAGCTTCCTTCATAGCATTTGTCAAACTTGTCAAGAATGTTTCATTATGATTTGAAAGTGTTGCACTCATAGCTCTGGTAATGGTCTCATACATTGAATGCCTAGCAGCAACTTCATTAGGATCAGATTGTCCATCAAGGAGCACTCTGGGCAAATAATTCCTCTGATATATTTTGCCTTCATGATGTTTACATATGACAATAAGCATTTGTCTTGAAATTGCTCCATTGCCTCAGTAATCATCTTACGCGTCTCTTCAGGAAGTTCTTCCCAAGTTATATTGAGAATAGACTGAGCAGACTGATCGTTGGCGAAAGAAGACATGTTGACGATTGTGGTCCCACCGGGCGTGCCAAAAAGTGTGTTGACACAAAAAAATGTGCTCCTATGCCAACACACTTGGGAGGCCTACAGGATCGTATGAAGCAAAAGACTTCGAGATTCCCTAAGCCTAAAACCAGCCGGATCGAGTGAGAACGAGCTAAGGCGTGCCAGTCAATTTGACCATGCAATTGACAAGGAGAAAGAAAATATCAAATCGTGGAAGCTGCCGGTTTGTTGCCAAACAGTTCCAAAATATATGGCCAAAAGATAGCCGATGGTCAAAGGAAATGGACTAAAAAGTCAACTCCTAACAATGTAGATCATATGTTGATGATGGTAATATTAGAACGGCTATTCAGATATGCAATAAATAGAACAAATAATTAACCGATCTAACTTAGTTGATATGGGTATAAAATTCTACATGCATAACAATAATCAATCTAAAGCCAACGGATCGACTAAACATGCTGAGTTACTAATTGCTAACAGTGGGGTGTCTCCATGCAGCCATAATAACAATCAGATCAACAAAGAAGCTTAATTACTAACAGTGGGGTGTCTCCATGCAGCCATAATAGTAAACAAGCTAAATTGCATCCAACATGCTCAATAGGTCTATTAGTCCTAAACTGATACATGCGTACACGTTATGGGTAAAAGCATAACTGGATCGGCTATTTAGCCGATACAGGGTCCATGAAGCACAAACGAGATCTATCTGTCCAATCATAAATAGATCTAAGATTAAAGCAAACCTGGTCTAATAATCCTGACAGTGGGGTGTCTCCATGCAGCCATAACAAGACATCAGATCAAGCCTATTTTTACTCTAAACCAATCTATAATCGTGCAGATAGCTCGAATGCACAGCATGTAACAATCAAGATCGACAGATTTGCTGATACAAGCCTGAATCGACTGTTTTAATAAAGATAAGCATGCAAGCATACAAAACAATAGATTTTAATGATATTTGGAGCTAGCAATCTGTCAATCTTGATTGGGCAATAATATTGTTGTAATAAATAAAACATTAAAAACATGAACAATATCGGTAACTTAATGAATCTACTACATTGCCAAATCTAATAGAGCCGATAACTAGCCCTTGTCCAGGTTAAATCTGCGTCCACCGGATGACACTCAATCTAACTTAATACAGAGACGTCCACCGGATGACATCAAAGCTTAAACAAGAACCGATGTTCCAACTTAACGAAACGGCTATGATCTAGCATGCCCTGCACCCACCGGATGGTACTCGAAACATGATCGAAAGCATAACTGACCTGCGCCCACCGGATGGCACCCGGCCGAAGCTACGTTACTCCTACTCCTAAGGATTTGGCCTGAGCCGAAGAGTTGTTGTATTGATTGTGTGAATAATCCTTTACAATAGCCGGGGCCTCATTATTTATAGCCCGGAGTGAGTCCTAGTTAGACACAACTTGGTTACATATACGGAAAAAAGATAACTTGGACCCTACTCTTTCCCTTCTAAGAGAGTCCGACACGTTTTTAACTTCTCCAACCTTGATACGAATCAATTGCTGACGTATCTCTCCTTAGTCGATCCCTTTCTATATTGGCCGATCCCTCCAAACTGGCTGTTTGAGTCTGACCACCTGGACCCATAGATACAATTCTTCTTTGCCAAAATCTGGTATCAACACATATATAGTATGCACCTAATCTACCTAATAACTCAATTTCTTAATATTTCTATACACTAGTAATAAACTCAAAGAGGTCACAACAATCCGACTCAGCATTTTGTCGACGCATATATGCATAAGCTGGTTCATGCACTTGTGCTCGATCCGTATACTAGTGCACTCTTATTTGGTCAAATCATGCAGTTTTAGAATTGATTTGTATACATATGCACATCGTATTTAAGGCAAACATCCAAAACTATAACTTCTTATTGTATTGGTCACGACAAACTTGCCAAGTCATTAGGGTCGCTGGAGATGTTTTATTCTTGAAAATCACAAAAACTCTAAAGAACTGTTGGTGGTTCAAAGTCTCCCTAAATACTTATCACTATGTTGTGGCATTAGAATATATATAGTTTACGGATAGTTTATGCAATCGGATTGATTCGTCTGCATGTTGCACGAGCTAGTTCGTATACTTATGCTCAAATCGTTTGCGGTGACTTGGTGTTCAGTCTTGTTTGATCAAATCATCCTGTTTTAGACATAATTAGTCTATGCACATGCATTTTATTATCTAAAGGGAAACCTCCAAAACTAGAACTTCTTATGTATTATTAGTGACGATACTACTCTTACCTTGTCGTTTGTGCAGCAAGGTGGCGGAGTTGTTTTGTCCATGAAAACTGCAAAACACTATATAAAGAGTTGTTATTGGTGGTTCACTATATATCTCCCTAAGCATGTACTCGATGATGTAGGCATGCTTAGGCCAGCCGGTTAGGTAATTATATATTACGTGAGACAAAACGTAAATATTCTTTAGAGAGACTAGATGCATGGTCATTATTTTTTCGGGCCGGCCAATAATGCAAGCATATATATTCTCTATGCCAGACAGCAACCGCTGACTTTGGAGCGAGGCCTTCAGATGTAACAACGGCGTTTGATTCTCATTACAAGAGGTGTCACTAATGTAAGAAAGATATAGTAATACATGTCTGTAGAATTATCGAGAGAGAACGGACAATTTTAATCTACACAATAAGTTGATTGTGTTCTTTTTCCAAAACATCAAATCTAAGAAACGTACCGGAGGTAAATATTTCAGTAGTGAACTGAAAAAGCTCTAGAAACAATAAAATGGAACTCTCAATTTTGATTGCTCTCATGGTGCACCAACGTTAAAAAGGAGTTGGAGAAAACACTAGTTCTTATGAGGGCATGCATGCTAGTTAGATGGTTGTTGTCTATAAGTGTCTGCACATCGAAAAAGACAACAATGGATAGATTTTGCAATAGATTGTCTGTTGTGTCAGTACATCGAAAAAGACAACAATGAATAACTAGAGAATTTTGAATGAGACAACATTAAATAGTTGGGTAGTTGCTGTCTATAAGTGTCTGAACATCAAAAAAGAAAACATGCAGCCTTTTTTCTTTATTATCCAATAGTGGTACAAAAATAGAACAACAGTTATAGTAAGCTAGTTAATAACTACATGTTTCTTAAGATTCTACACTAGGACTAAACTCTGAGGCCGCACCATTCGACTAACATTTTGTCGATGCATTAGTTGGTTCTACGTGCACTCTTGTTTGGTCTAATCATGCATCTAGTTTTAGACTTTGTATATAATATCTACTTCAATTTTCAGGCAAACCTCCAAAACCAACACTTCTTATTTGTATTGGTCTCGACACTCTTGCTGTGTCGTTACCAGAACTTCAAAACTCTAAAGAGTTGGTGGTGGTTCACCATCTCCCTAAGCTTGTATTGTGGTCTATATATATATTTCATTGCGCCTGCAGCTGGCTTGTTGATAGGCATGTTTAGCTCAGCTCTAGCGTTTTTTTTTTTTTTTTTTTGCATGGATCTTACAGATGTCTTCTATGAGAAAAATGTGGAAAAGAAAATGAGAAGAAGAAAATTAAAGGAAACCCGGATATCCTGTGCCGGATTATTGAAAGATAATAACTTATTCATTTGGAGTGAACCCTCGCTAAACTTTTGTTTACCCTTGGCTCAAGGGGCTCTACTTGCTTTCTTATTTATCAACTGCAATTGGTTACATTCTTGTGCTAGCTCATTAAAAATTAAATTATACTTGTGACCCACATGCATTTGAAGGTATGGTTCTACGGGCCGATTTTTGCCTTTTATTGGAACGGTGGTTACTAACCGTTGTAAACATGTTTCCCCTTCCGAAATTGCTAGTGATCAGAGGTCCAGACACCAAATGAAATAACGGACAGATCCAATTCAGATTATAGTGCTCACATATGGAACGGTCGGTATTATAGTTGATAATGGACTCTCACGTCACACATTGCATGCATACCTCTCATTCTTCATCGCACGGCAAGCATCTATACTCGCTTGTTTCACCATCCACCAATAAACATGCCACTGCAATATATATGGGAGAAACACATCCTTATCTCCATCTCAATCAAAACAGAACAACAATATCCAGATAATCCAAAAAGGGCAGACAACTAGGAAGACTTAATGCAATTGAAAACAAGTGTGCCCTTTTATGGAGATCTACCATCTCTTTGATCCTTCCTGCAACTTTCAGAGCTGTGTAATGGGTGTTCTCAAAAAATCCTCCGATTCCGCTCTTTCCAAAAGTTCCACATGACGTAGATGGCTAGACCTTCGTTGTGCCCTTATCATCCTTACTGTTTTCGGGTTTGCCCCTGTAAATATAACTCGCTCCTCCTTTATTGAATGGCAGAGCTCATGCCGATTTTGTTCAAAAAAAAATTCAATAAAACCTACTTGTTGTTGGGTACAGTTGCTGCAACATCCAAAAATGCATCTATATAGCCATCTCAATGGATGAAAACATACCAAAATCCTCTTAATATGTGGTGTATGATCCAAAAAAGGGTCATTGCAACAAAATCAACTTGATGTTGGAATGTCTAGTTAGAACTACTACAACATCAATGAATCCTTGAAAGTCAAACGTCCAAACATCAGAAATCTCATAACATCAGAAATCTCATATGCTGGAACATCACAAAACTTTGAGGATAGCATGTTAGGGCAGACATGCTCATATATTACAAAATTGAATTACGTCCAAGTTATAGCCGTGCCAAATATCTTTGATTCTATGCATCCATGTGTATAAAAGGGTTAGTTTTTTTTTTTTTTTGTGAGAAGGGCGTCACTGGCGGTTACTCATCACCAGGCAGTGCTAGCCGTGACATTGTTTGCAGGTTTTGTATTCCTCGATATATGTAATATAAAGTACAAATGGTACATTGTACATGTTCAATTTGGTGGATCTGTTGCTCTGGAGAAGATGTAGCTGGAGGAGGATCCTTTTGGCCACTGGATGGTATGACAATGTAGTCACTGTCATCGAAGCCCATACCCTTTCTAGTTGTGGGGAACAAGGTTTTTTTTATCGGCCGAAATTCATGGAAATTTCCGAAATTTCCTTTCTATCCACAGGGTCCGATAAAATTTGACATCGGCTAAATTTTTCCCTTCTTTCCTGGTTCCACACAGACAACCCAAATTCAGTCGTGCGACAATCCCACACTATAATGTTTTATTCTTGTTTTTATCTATGAACAAGTGATGTTTAATAGCTAAGGAATAGTTTCAAGTCAAATTCTACGGAATTTTTTCAAAATAATTTGAATTTTTTTTTGAATTTGGTCTGATATTTCCGATATATCTTGTTTATCCTATCTATCCATGACCTCCAATAAATTTTTATTTCCGATAATGAAAACCTCGGTGGGGAAGACGATGAACACGAAGCTGGACATGACTGCCATCCCCAGCGGCAAGTTCTTGAGCAGCTGCCGGGTGTCGTCTCTGGCTTTTGGGAAGAAACAGTTCTGGAGCCCCACGTCGCTGCCGGCGATGGTGACGAAGACGACCGCGGTGAAGAAGGCGTGAACCCAGTCCATGGTCTTGAGGCGCCGCGCGTCGAGTGAAGACTTGCCGAACATGGCTACTTGGTCCGTTTTGGACATGCCGATGATGTGGAGGGTACTCGGCAGAGCCACGCCTTTGTGAACCCTGCCCGTCTTTGGGTCCGGGATGCAGTCCGTGAAGGAGGAGAAGATGCAGGTGGCGCTGAGGAAGGTGACGAGCCCCACGGTGACCCAAAAGTTGGAATGGTAGCATTTGCCCTGGTTGGTGAAGCTCGCGGCCAGCGTCTGGAATGTTAGTATTGATCTCCCACCAGTTAGGCCCAACGGCCTAACTGGGCCTTGTCCTCGCGCCCTGATCGGGGGCGCCCAACCCTACATGGTTGGTGGGCCCCCGTCGCACAGCGCTATAAAGGAAGGTGGGGGCCGGGGCTCGCGACACGAGGTTCACCGCGCCGCCAGTCACCCCACCGACATCCTAAACCCTAGACCCGATCGAAAGTAGGGGCGCTGCCAGCGACGGGAAGTGCCACTGACGCCGGCAACGCCACCCGACGTTCACATCGCCGCCGAGGACGCCACAACGCTGACTCACTCTCCACCGACCGTCGCTGCCGGCGCGCAGATGGCGTCCGTCAACGAAACCCCGGCCGGAGCTTCAACAACTACGGCGTTTGACGGTTTGCCACTTATCACCTATCTCTTAATCTCTCTCTGTGAAATCCAAATGATCTATTACTGTACTAAGAATCCCGATCCGATGAACATACCTAAGAACTCTAAATATAACAATGGCATCGAAGCCAAGGTTCGACAAGAAATCAAACCAATATGATGCGGATCGGGAAAGAAAATAGAAAAACCGAACTCTAAGACCTAACCCCATCACTAATCGGTTCAATCCGAGAAGAAAGAAAAGGAACCCTACCATCTAGATCTCGAATCACACAAAAGGTAAACACGGATCGGGGAAATCGGGTTCAACCGAACCCTAACCCTAGATCCCCTTTTCGGGTGAACGAGTGAGAAGAAAAGAAAGAAGAAAGAAATCAAATCCGAAAGGGGAAGGGGAAAAGAACAAGAGGCGGCACACTGAAACCCTAACCCTAATCCCATTTGGATGAACAAGCCAAAAGAACACAGTAAAAAACCCCATTCCCAAACCCTAACCCTAATTCCCGTGCGTCGGAATGGGGAAGAAAGGGGACGGGGAAGAACGAGAAAAGAAAGAACACGCCGTTCGTCGGGGATAAACTACCACCGGCGCGGAAGAAGAAGAAGCGCACCGGCTTTTTCGCCGGCGCTGGAGAAGAAACTGAGCCGATGCGCCCGGGCTCGGCCAAGAAAGCGCCGCGGCTAGGCCGCTCGACGGCGGCGTGCTCACCCGTTGGGGAGCACGCGCGCCGGCGAGGGGGCCAGCGACGGCGCCAAAGCCCGCTCCGGTTTTCCTCGCTCGCGGTTGCTCGGCGGTGACCGTCTCCGCTGCGGCTGAGAAGAGGCAAGCAGCGAGGAGAGAGAGAGGGGAAGAGCCGAATGCCTAGGGTTTCTAGGGCGTCGGCCGCGGCGGCGTTTTGATCAGCGCGAAACAGCCGCTCGGCCGTCGGATCGACACGAACGGCCACGATACGCTGGGCCAACTCGCCGGCCCAGGCGGGAGGAGGCGCGCGCGGCGCTTTGCCGGCCCAGGCCTAGGTTGCGGCCTGTGCGCGCGAGGCAAGCCGGGCCGAGCCGGTTCAGCGCGTCTTGGGCCGCGCTGGGCTGAAAAATGAAAGAAGAACAAGAAATTTTTTTTCTTATTATTTTCCAGAAACAATTTTGAATGCATATTTTGATGAATTTGAATGATTTTTGATATAATTTTCTGTGCAAATTTTATCCAATGATATTTTGCCCAGAAAACAATGAATTTTTTAGTGCTTCTGGAAAATAATAACATGAAAAGATTATTAATGTTTCCGCTGTGCATGATAATTAATGTTCTCTTTGATTAAATTTGAACCAACGGGATAGTTTAATTTTTAAGAGAAATAAATTTCTGATAATTTTGATGCAATTATGATATTGTTATTTTCTGACCAACGTTGTTAATAACAAATATTATAATTTTTGATCCATGAGAAATTGTGCATTAATTTTACTTCTGCCCAACGGTGATGTAAAATATTTTGCATGGATGAATTATAAGTTTTAATTTGACCAACGTTGAGTTAAAAGCATGAATTTTATGTATAAATGTTTCTTACTTACTCTGGTGTGATTTCAGGAGGCAAATGCATTGTGAACATTACCAACATCCCGACACTCAACGGAACCAATCACCGTGTGTGGCGGGAGAAATATGAATTGGAACTTGTGTTGGGAGAGGTCGATTTTGCCATCACCTCACCGTGCCCTACTGAGCCAGAGGACCCGGTGAGAGGTGACAATGAATTTGACGCTGATTTCGCTTCTCGAAAGCGTGATTATGCTGAAATAAGAATGAAATATGACCTTGAACATAGGCAATGGACTCTCTCCAACCGCAAGTGCCTGTTGATAGCCAAAGCCACCATAGAAGAACAGATAAGGAGCTCAATCCCTGAATGTGCTACTGCTAAAGAATATCTTGAGAAAATCAAGAGTCAGTTTACTGGGTCTACCAAGGCCACAGCAAATTCACTGATTAAGAAGCTTGTGAATGAGAAATTCACTGGTGGTAGCATAAGAGAGCATATTTTGAAGATGAACACTACGGCATCTAAGCTAAAAGAAATGAATTTGAAGGAGGAGGATTTCCTAATTCATTTGATTTTTGCTTCTTTGCCGAAAGAATATGACACCTTCATTGTGAACTATAATATGCAGCCTAAAAGATGGGGCATAGAAAGACTCATCTCAATGTGTGCTCAAGAAGAGAGGATAAAGTCCTCACAAGGTGAATCTGCTCATTTTGTGAAGGACAACAAAAGAAAGAATTTTAATGGCAAGAATTCTAAACCACAAGGGAAACCTAAGTGGGATAAGTCCTCTTCCTCCAGTTCACAGGGAAAGAAACCCCAGGATTCTGAGAATCAACAGTATGGTGGAGCTGAAAAAGATCAGTGCAAGCACTGCTTCAAGAAGGGACACTACAAGAGGGATTGTCCAGATTTCCTGAAATCTCTGCTAAAGAAAGGTGATGAATTTATTACATTTGTAGATGAATCTCTGTATTTATGATATGATAAATCCACTTGGTGGGTTGATTCAGGAGCAACTACTCATGTTGCAAATTCTTTACAGGGGTTAAGTGGGACGAGAACCTTGCAAAGAGGAGAAAGAACGATTAAAGTTGCAAATGGACTGCAAGCCAATGTTGAAGCCATTGGAGATTTTTCTTTAGAATTGAATAATGGTTTTGTACTTAGACTTAAAGAAGTACTTTATGTTCCCTCCTTGCGTAGAAATTTGATAAGTGTTTCGAAACTTGATGATGATGGAATTGATTGCCATTTTGGTGATGGCAAGTGTAAGATACTGATTAATAATAAATGTGTTGGTCTTGCCTTCCGACAAGACAAGCTTTATTTATTATCTCTTGCTGAGAATGCGAACAATGTATGTGATGAGAATGTGAATGATTCCCCATCTACGGATGTAACTAAGAAGCGGAAGAGAATTGATACTGTCTCTTCGAAATTATGGCATTGTCGCTTGGGCCATATTTCGAGGGGGAGAATGGAACGATTGGTTAAGGAATCAATTCTCCCGCACTTAGAATTTTCAGATTTAGAGCAATGTATTGATTGCATCAAAGGAAAGTATGTCAAGAAAATTAAGAAAGATGCCAAACGAAGCACAGGAATTTTAGAAATAATCCACATAGATATATGTGGTCCTTTTCCTGTGAAAAGTGTGGATGGTTATGACTCGTTTATAACATTCACAGACGACTACTCTCGTTATGGCAATATTTATCCAATTAAAGAAAGATCGGAAGCATCGGATAAATTCAAAATATTTAAAGCTGAAGTTGAAAACCAGCACAATAAGAAAATAAAGATAGTACGATCAGACCGAGGCGGAGAGTACTATGGGCGGCATACCCCATATGGCCAAATTCCTGGACCATTTGCAAGGTTCCTACAGGAAAATGGTATAGTTGCTCAGTACTCCACACCGGAGGAGCCTCAGCAGAATGGAGTGGCTGAAAGACGTAACCGTACCTTAATGAATATGGTAAGAAGCATGATGAGTTACTCCACATTACCGATTAGTTTATGGATGGAGGCACTGAAAACCGCCATTCACATACTTAATCGAGTACCAAGTAAATCGGTGCCTAAAACACCGTATGAATTATGGACAGGAAGAGAACCCTCACTTAACCATTTACGTGTGTGGGGCTGTCCAGCTGAGGCAAAAGTGTTTAACCCGAACATAGGAAAGTTAGACTCCAAGACAGTCAGCTGCCATTTTATTGGCTATCCAGAAAGATCGAAAGGATATCGCTTCTTTTGTCCTGACAGATATACGAAGATTGTAGAAACAAGACACGCTGTGTTCTTGGAGGATAATATGATCAGGGGGAGCGTGGTAGCACGAGAAATCAGCCTACAGGAGAAGCGGGTACATGTACCCACTCCGATGGTTGAAGAACCATTCTTCACGCTACCTGCTGCTGTTGCACCGACAGTGCAAGACACTGTAGTGCCAACACCTGTTGCAAGTTCTCCCGTGGCGACAATGAATGAACATGAGGAACCTGTCCTTGAGGAACCTATCCTTGAGGAAACTATAGAACCAAATGTTGCACATGAGGGAGAACTACAACAGCCCAATGTGGAACAAGTGCCGGAGGCACCTAGAAGGTCTCAAAGAATAAGAAGATCAGCTATTACTGATGACTATGAAGTTTATGAAACTGAAGAATGTCAGATGGGGGACGATCCCACCTCATTTGAAGAAGCCATGAGAAGCGACCACTCATCAAAGTGGCTTAAGGCCATGGAAGATGAATTGAAATCAATGAGTACCAATAAAGTTTGGGACTTAGAAAATATTCCTAAAGGAGCCAAAACAGTAGGCTGTAAATGGGTCTACAAAACGAAATATGACTCCCAAGGGAATATAGAAAGATTTAAAGCGCGACTCGTGGCGAAAGGCTTCACGCAAAGAGAAGGGATTGATTACAATGAGACGTTTTCTCTAGTCTCATGTAAAGATTCCTTTAGAATTATAATGGCACTTGTAGCCCACTATGACTTGGAGTTATATCAAATGGATGTAAAGACGGCTTTCCTAAATGGGGATTTGAAAGAAAATGTTTATATGGCACAACCGAAAGGTTTTGTCGTAAAAGGAAAGAAAAATATGGGATGCCGCCTAAAGAAATCAATTTACGGATTGAAGCAAGCTTCAAGACAGTGGTATTTGAAGTTTGATAGAACGATAAAAGTTTTTGGGTTTGAAGAAAATGTTGAGGACAATTGCGTTTATACAAAGTTCAGGAATGGAAAGTACATATTCCTAATTTTGTATGTGGATGATATCTTGCTTGCTAGCAGTGATATCAATCTACTAATGGAAACAAAGAAATTCTTGTCCTCGAACTTTGATATGAAAGATCTCGGTGATGCCTCGTTCGTTTTAGGAATAGAGATTCACCGAGACAGGAGAAAAGGGGTTCTAGGATTATCGCAAAAGGCATACATAGAAAAGGTTCTGAAGAAATTTAGTATGCATGCGTGCAGTCCTTCACCTACTCCTATAGTCAAGGGCGATAGATTTGGGGAACATCAGTGTCCCAAGAACCAATATGAAATTGACCGAATGAAAGCGGTACCGTATGCTTCAGCTGTTGGAAGTTTACAATATGCTCAAGTGTGTACACGCCCTGACTTAGCTTTTGTTACCGGGTTACTTGGCAGATATCAAAAGAATCCAGGAATTAAACATTGGAAATTAGTGAAGAAAGTCCTACGTTATTTGCAGGGTACGAAAGGCCTCATGCTTACGTATAGAAGATCTGATTCCCTGCAGATAGAGGGGTATTCAGATTCTGATTATGCGGGAGACGAAAGAAAATCCACGTCAGGATATGTATTTACTCTCGCAGGAGGGGCTATATCGTGGAAAAGCTCCAAACAAACCGTAACTACATCCTCGACAATGTATGCCGAGTTTGTAGCATGCTATGAGGCAACGGGGCAGGTGAACTGGCTGAAGAAATTTATACCCGGATTGAAAGTGATTGATGATATAAATGAACCACTACGATTGTATTGTGATAACAATCCAGCGGTACAGTACGCTCACAACAATAGGTCAAGTGGTGCTGCCAAACACATTGACATAAAGTACTATGTTGTGAAAGATAAAGTTCGGGATCATATAATAAATCTTGAGCATATAAGTACAGAGAAAATGCTCGCGGATCCGCTCACAAAGGGCTTACCACCCAACGTGTTCAGAGAACACGTAGCCGGCATGAGTTTAAGGGAAAGCCTATGATTCCCGAACATACGAAGGGCCCAAAGAAAGTTTACATTTCAAAACGGAGAATTGTATTGTGGCTGTTAGTCTAACGGCACTAATTGCTGTGACGATGGGACAGTTCTATGCACTAATCTGTGATGAAATAGGATGGAAGCAAGAAAAATATGAATTGAAAGTTTTGAGTATGAAATTAAAGAACGAAGAATAGATGAGAGATCAAGGGGGAGAATGTTAGTATTGATCTCCCACCAGTTAGGCCCAACGACCTAACTGGGCCTTGTCCTCGCGCCCTGATCGGGGGCGCCCAACCCTACATGGTTGGTGGGCCCCCGTCGCACAGCGCTATAAAGGAAGGTGGGGGCCGGGGCTCGCGACACGAGGTTCACCGCGCCGCCAGTCACCCCACCGACATCCTAAACCCTAGACCCGATCGAAAGTAGGGGCGCTGCCAGCGACGGGAAGTGCCACCGACGCCGGCAACGCCACCCGACGTTCACATCGCCGCCGAGGACGCCACAGCGCCGACTCACTCTCCACCGACCGTCGCTGCCGGCGCGCAGATGGCGTCCGTCAACGAAACCCCGGCCGGAGCTTCAACAACTACGGCGTTTGACGGTTTGCCACTTATCACCTATCTCTCAATCTCTCTCTGTAAAATCCGAATGATCTATTACTGTACTAAGAATCCCGATCCGATGAACATATCTAAGAACTCTAAATATAACATGGAACGCCAGCACCGGGCCCGTCGGCAGCCGCTGCAACAGGCTCGCCGTGGACGTAATCGCCATGTCGGCGGCCGCCGGCTTCGTCTTCCCATTCCTAGGCTGCCCATCGTCGTCCTTGTCTTGTGCAGCAGCAGGAGCAGGAGCAGGAGCGCGCAGGAGCACGACTGTTGTCGAATCTGATGCCCTTCCTTGTGGTCGGGAAGATCATGAACAAGAAGCTGATCATGACCACCATGCCCAGCGGCAGGTTCCTGAGCCACTGCCGGGTGTCATCAGCGGCGCCAGGGAAAAAGCAGTTCTGGAGCCCGACGTCGCTGCCGGCGATGGTAAGGAAGACGACCAGGGACAGGAACGCGTGAACCCAGTCGACGGCCTTGAGACCACGGTTGTCGAGCTCGGGCAGGAGATCTTTGAACACAACATCCTCCTCCTCCTTGGACATGTTGAGGATGTTGAGGCGATTATGGGTGGCCACGCCGTAGTAGACCTTGCCCTGGTAGACGAGGCTGTCGGTGAAGGAGGAGAAGATGCAGGTGGCGCTGAGGACGGTGACCAGCCCCACGGTGAGCCACAGGTTGGAGTGGTAGCAGTTGCCCTGGTTGGTGAAGGTCGCCGCCAGCGCCTGGAACGCCAGCACCGCGCCCGAGGGAAGCTGCTGCAGGAGGTTCTTGGAGGATGTGCGGGCGGTGGTCACCACCGTTTGCTGCCCGGCTGCTGTCATATTTGTTCTTTTGCATTGGCCGATTGATGATCCTTTCGAGCGCGTTCTGCCTGATTTGCCTGTTTACATATGTAACACGGCGAGGCCGTAGGTGAAGCATCATATGAATAGGGAAAGAGCCTCTAGCCTACTGATTAGAGCACCTGAATAGCACCTAGCAGACCAACGAGTTAAAACATATCTGCATTCTTAAAAAAATTTAAAAATAGGCTAGGTTTTTCCTGCTGACTACGATAAAAAAGATTCTCATATGAACAGGGCAGAGATTGCGGACGCTGAGCTAGTGGAGGATGTTGGATGCTCCCAAACAAAGCTGAACAGATGCAAACTACACTAGTTGACGAGAAATGGCTTCTCCGTATGTTTTTATTTTAGTCACTACCAACAACCATGCATCTCAAGATGACGGCATTTGGGCTGAGAGAGCTAGGATAAGAATGGAATTGTAAGAGAGGAGAGAACAAGTAAAAAAACATATGAATAATTACTCGACGAGAGATGGCTTCTCCGTATGTATTTTTTTTTTATTCACTACCAACAACCATCTCAAGATGAGGGCATTTGGGCTGAGAGAGCTAGGATAAGAATGGAAGAGGACAAGTAAAAAAACATATGAATAGTTACTCTGTTTAAGCATTCATAGGATATTCCTCTGCCTCTCGACTTCCTCCGCTGTTCTGTTTTTCCAGTTCTATTCCATATGCTTACACAAAGATGCCTCTACGATTGCAAAGGGACAAGAGACGTATTATTTATCAGGGAGTGCTCTTGCCAATACAAAAGAGTACTCCCAATGCAAAAACGAGCATGGTTTCTATCCCTATTTAATTTTCTTGCCACGTAGACATTTGGTTGTTGTGGCACCTAACTTAATGAAGGGAGAGGGTAGAAAACAAAGAAACAGTTTCTAAACTTAGACACTGAAAATAGACCATGTTTGGAGGCAGTTGCCTTAAGACGACCGTCTCCATAAATCTATTTTTGGGGGCAAATATTTTTTGATCGCCTCCGTAAATGAAATGGTTGCCTTGGTAAATCGATTTTTAGAGGCGGTTATTTTTGTGCCTTAGTAAATAAAACGACTGCCTACGTTAACCGTCGAGCATTTTACGAGATGGTTGGATTTTGTGACCGCCTATAATGTTCGGGTAGTGCCTCGTAAAATTATTTTTTTAGTAGTGCCCTTTTCCCCTCAACCATGTTGTTGGTCCAGTTTTACTAGTCTTAGGACATGCTCTACGCATGTGCTCCTCCCTGAACTTCGGGAGCTTATAAGCTAAGAACGGGCGCAACATCGGCTTAACTAGTCTTTAGATGGTTTTTGACGATCACGCTGTGCTCTTGCTATGATGATGATTGTTTTCAACCACCACCTAGCATGCTACCCTTGCTGTTGTGTGATCCGGAACCCTTTCAGCATCAACACATGTCATGAACCCAAACACCATCTAACATGTGAGAACAAAGCTTTCAGGCATTTTGTTAGACAATTGTTCCCTGTCGTCGATGGTTGTTGGGCTCAATCTCTAGGGCGCTAGCAGCTGATGACATGCCTGATGCCTGGCCTTTGTGGTGCTCGACGACGACAGGGGTGCATTGAAGCTGTGCAGTGCTAGTCCCACTTGCCTTCTTGTTTGCACACGATATATTTAAAATCTAGTTGGCCCAAATTGCAAACTAAACTTCATTTAAAATTTAAAATATATTTAAATGTCAATAAAAACACAGTGTCTTACAGAAGTGGACAGGATTAGCTTTAAAATATAATGTAAAATGGTGAAAAATCTGCTAGGTGTTTGTTTCAAAAAAAATTCTGCTGGGTGTCCACTGAGGTCCACCGTTGGGAAAAATAATACAACATTTGAGGCCTCTGTAATGCTATCTAGGCCGCGTCAAAAAAGGCCAATATGGATCTAGACAAAGGACTAGTGGACTAAACTAAGGTTAATGGATAAGATCAGAAGACCCAGTCCCCATGCATGCTCATCGAGATAACATCCCCATTTCAAACATCGGTAGTAGTTGACACTTGATTTAAAATTTCAGTCTTAGTGCTCAACGAACACAAGTAGTACTAAATTTGTACGATCTCAATATAAAATTTCACGGCCAGCTTGCCACTGCCATGGGACCAAATCTTATTGGTTAGCTACATGTTTGTGCTAGAGACTATTGTTGTTTTATCAACCCAAGATTATCGCTCAGACAATAGCTAGTCGAGATGAACGTTACAAACGCTGAGCCCATCCAAAACCTTAAGTTGCTCAAATACAAAATGCTGGCACCACACTAGCAGATTGGGCTCAAAGCTTTAACAAGCCTAAAAACTGTGGCTGTCATCAATGCGTGAATTCAGTAGTGTCTACAATTATAATCACACTCTCTGGTACAAATTAAGTAGCAACATGAACATAGTTCACATCACAAATCATCTGATTAATTCGGTATAAAATTATTGTAAGGTTTGGCCTTGATCCAAAGCTTGGACTTCTTTCTTAGCGCTACCCCAAAGACCTCTGCCATATCAAATTCTTCCATCTTGACTCCATCTGGCAGAGCCCAATCAAAATGGTAAAGAAGGCTAGCAAGCGCCAGCTCTATGTTGGCCAATCCGAGCGTGATGCCAGGGCATATTCTCCTACCTGCCCCGAAGGGAGTGAACTTGAAGTCATTACCCCTAAAATCGATACTACTATTTTCAAATCTTTCTGGCTTGAATTCCTCTGCGTCATGCCACAGTTTCCTGTCCCTTGATATTGCCCAAATATTCACAAACACCTTGGTTCCCTTTAGCACATCGTAACCCATAACCTGGCATGACTCGCGACATACTCGAGGGAGCAACAATGGAGCATGCAGCCGTAAAGTCTCCTTGATCACCAACGGTAGATATCTCAATTTCATCAAATCACCTTCAGTTATCTTGTCTTGTCCTTTGAAGGTCTCCCTCACCTCTGACTGAGCCTTATGCATGACTTGGGGATTCTTAACAAGCTCTGATATTGCCCATACTAGAACACTTGATGAGGTTTCAGTCCCAGCAGAGAAAATATCCTGCAGTACAAGCTTAGTGTTACAAATTGTAAAACATGACAATCACATTACTTCTCATAAGACACGCTAAAAAAGCTTAATCTTCTAACATAAAAAATAAAAAGATCAGGCCATTGATTTGGTAGATGCTAATCAACATCGATAATAATAATTAGTCGATATATTTTTGTTTTCTATACAATATCCACGTAAATGTGCATATAAAAAGTAACTCGTAAACGTTCATATAATATAAATTACCTACCTTTGCTATCAGGCAACGTCATCTAAAGTAGACCCTGAATTTTGCATCTAAGTTTCCCACCATACCAAGATATTATATGCATAAATCGCTATGGTTTTAACTAAACGTGTACACTGAAGACAGATGGACGTGCCTCACGCAGAGAGAGAAACTATGAATATAGATAAAAGAAATATATACAAAAATAGTTGACAAATTGATCATGACCCGTATAAAGATTATGTCAACATTATCTAAAGTATACAGAATAGTTGACAAATTGATCATGACCCGGACGAAGATAAATCTCTGTTATGTCAACATCATCTAAAGTAATTTTTTTGCTTCTAATAACTACCCTGAATTTTGCATCTAAATTTCCCACCATACCAAGATATTATGATGCATAATCGCTATGGTTTTAACTAAATGTGTACTGAAGACAATGGGCGTGCTACATGCAGAGAGACAAACTATGAATGTGCATTAAAAAAAATACAGAATAGTTGACAAATTGATCATGACCTAGATAATGATATATTTCTATATTATGTCAAAAAATGAACTAATCCTGAACTACCAAAAAGATATTTAGTGTCCCTAAATAAAGGATATTTAGTGTAATAAAATTTCATTTGTCTAATGCTAAATTACAAACAAATCAGAAAGAACATTAAGAACAAAGTATATATTATATGCACTAGAGAGGTTTTGCAGGAGTGTATGTAGTGTTGGATAATATAAGCGGATCTTACAAAAATGACGGTGCTGACTATCTCATTGGTGAGATCAAACTGCAAGCCACCTTCTCTCTGCAGCCTCAAGAGGACGCCGAGAAGGTCCTCGCCGTCTCCCTCCGGCGTCGTCGTCGGCATGGCTTCACGCTCCTGGATGATGCTCTGGATGATACGGTACATGTTCCTCTGGCACCTTCTGGCGTTCCTCGCGGCGGCGCTGAACCGGCGTACCAGCCGCGACGACGGGTACAGCTCCGCCAGGCTGAACCCACCGGCGAGCCGCGACACTTGATCCAGCTCGTGCATGTACTCGTCCCGGTGCTTCCACCGGCCGCCGACGACCGTGCGCGCGGAGACGTCGCTAATCATGCGGGAGATCGCTTCGCTGAGGTTGACGTGCCGGCCGCCGCCGGCGGCGGCACACTCCCCGGAGATGGAGCGGATGAGATGCGCCACCTCCTCTTCCCGGATGCTCCGGAACGTGAGCACGCGCCGCTGGCTGAAGAGCTCCTGCATACACAGCTTGCGGAGCTCACGCCAGTGCGCGTTGTAGGGGGAGCCGATGATGTCCTTGCCGCCGCAGGTCATGATGTCGGGGATGACGCCCAGGTGGCGCTCGCAGAAGGCGAGGTCGTTGGTCTTGAGCACCTCCCAGGCAGCCTCCGCGGAGGAGACCACCAGCGTGGGCACGGAGCCGAAGCGGAGCATCATGACGGGACCGTAGGTGCCGGACATGTCGCGCAGTGCCCGGTGAGGCAGGTCGCGGAAGCGCGATAGGAGGAGGTGGTGCAGGCTGCCGATGAGCGGCAGCTGCCATGGCCCTGGTGGCAGGCGAAGCGCTGATGGTGGTGGGGGCTTTGTGCGTGACGATGTGCTGGTGTAGCCCCTGACGAGCCTGAGAAGGAAGGCGAGGAAGACGAAGAAGGCTACAATAAACGGGATGATCCTCATTTCTATTTTTTGCCAGGGATGCATGGGACAAGTTTGCAGCATATAGGGGAGTTGGTTGTCAAAACAAAAACTAATATAGAGGAGCTGACAACGTACGGGATCACACTATTTAGCAGCCGGGCTGCTGCTAAATATTAGTATTATATTATGCAAACTACTCTAGTTGACGAGATGGCTCCTTCGTATGTATTTTTGTTTTTTTATTCACTACCAAACATGCCCCTACGATAGCAAAGGGACAAGGAACATGGTCCCCTATTTCAAATTATAAGTCTAGTCTACCTAGAGAGTAAAAGCATCTTAAGTTTTATCAAAATTATAGAAAGAATTATAAAAATTTACATGTAATTGTGGCACGTTCAATGATAGTAGCTTTACATCACCTCCATTTTACGTCGTTGCGAAATACGCAATTCCAATCCTGCGATTGATCGCCCGTTTGCAGTTTGAGCGAACGACCTGCCTGTGAGTCAGATGTGTGTGCGCCTGCCTACATACTAGCTGCATGCTGATGACATCACATAAAAAACTCAATACGTTTATTTCAAAATGTTGTAACTTCCGAACATTGTATAATTCCATCTGCACCGGTGTGTTTTACGCGACGAAACGAACAAAACTAGATCCCACTTACATATGTTTTGAAGATTTTTTCCTAGTGCTAATTTATCTATACTAAATTATGTCATAACTTATAACTTCTGCAATTGAATAACTTATGAACATAAATTTTATAGAATAGCTTATGTACAAAAGTTGTGTTCGATAACTTTTGTACATAAGTTATGAACTTTTGTGATCCATGTTTTAGCATATATTAGTTAATCTTTCCTTCATGTTTAATAACTTTTATACATAAGTTTTGTTTCATAATTTTTGTGCTTCGGAGCTTTGAGAAAAGTTATATGTTACAAGTTGTATGTTATAAATTTTATGATACAAGTTATATGTTATTATAAGTTAATATATATATAATTGGTGCTCGAAAAAGAATCTTCAAAATATATGCAAGTGGGGTCTTACTTTGTTTGTTTCGTCGCCTAAAACACATCGGTGCAAACAGAATTTAAATTAGATACACCACTAATAAGTTAGAACAATTTAAAGTAAATGTTTGCTATTTTTTAGCTTGCACCTGCATGACGTCACGCATGCAGCAGTTGGCTAGTTTTACTGATCGCCAGAGCCCAGAGGAGCATCCAGAAAGAGAATGAGCACCGCACAGTGGGAATGGTTTTTTTTTTCCAAAAAAAGAAGTTGTGCTCCCTGTCGGAAAATCGTTGGCAAGAACAAAAGGGAGTTGCTATATTTCAGTCGTCTGAAATATAGCATTTTTTCAGGCAACGTCTTAGGGCCATCAGATCTGGATCCAACGATCATATTCAAAGCTGGTTGTTTCTGTACACGGGCAATATTAACGGATCTGCGAATCAAACCCGCCAAACCTTACCGGGTCCGCCAAACCTTAACAGACGCATGATCCAATACCCGCTAACTAAAGTTGGTGCTCGGCTGGGCTAGAATTGAACTATTGGCCCAGTAAACACACTCTTTTGAAGGGTTGCCCAGTAAACACACTTAACGTATCTATCCCAGTGTAGAACGAGTCTCTACCACAAATTAAAATTGACAGAGTACAAATTTTATTCCACTGTTGCAAAAATAGACAATGAATATGATCTTCAAAAGTTACAACACAAGAATATGAAAATTGCACGTTTTAAATAGTGCAAATACTATATATTGTTACTACAATTATATTGTATATGTATATAAACACAGAAGAGAAACTAATAACTAGTATTATAAATCCATCAAGCAACAAACTGTTCAAAATTACAATGGTCCAAACAGGCAATTGCGGGTTATTTATAGATATCACATACACAGTTGGAACCATATATAAATGAGGAAACAGAGGGCATAACAGGCATCAGAAACTCGAATCTGCATCATCCAATTGATGTCCTGAAGGGGAATCTGAGTATGCTCATCATGTGCTAAGACCAATATTGCCAAATTAGAAATAAAAAGAACATAAAGGCAGAGAATACGGGTAAACAACTCTCAATTCAACAATGTGACAGACAAGTGAATCAGACACCAGGTTGCAAGGAAATGATAGAAATACCTGGTCAGGCTGTGCTACATCAGAGAAGATAGCATCAACCATGCCAACCAATATCCAGTGCCTTGTCGGGTACCTGACATCCTTAGTAATGGAGATCAAATTGGTCCTCTTCTTTGCCATGTTGACAAGGTCTCTTCCACTCCTGTGGGAGAACTCAATTGCATACACCGGCCAATTCTGCAAGACTGCAAGAGTGTCCAAACTCCAAACTCTTAAGACAACGTACTACCATTGAACTAATACACAATCTGACAATAGTAAGGACCATGCTACAGCAACTCCTGGAGACATGTAAGCCATATTTTCTAATGGACCAAACCTGCTCACTTGCAGCAGCATTAGCAGTAGCTGCTATAGCTTTTTGCCTCTATTTTACTGTAGCACTGAACTAGCAGCAGCTACCTGATATAAGCACCTGAAATCTGCAGCCCGCACAGAATAGAAGCAGCAGGTAGAAGATTGTAGCAGAGAAGGCTTGCTTGAGATCCATAGGATTCCACATTTCCACTTGTGGTAACCACTAATGAAATGAGTGCGCCTGTTGGAGAAACAGAGTATAATTGGCAGATCAGTTGAGTTAGATGGAAACAGAAGCTACTACAGCATGGCATCTCCACTTTAGACAGAACTGGAGAGGCATCAAATAAGAACAATAAAAGGCAAACGCATAGTACTGGTGCATATGGTGCAAAACATAGACCGATACTTACACTTGAGCTGAATGTCACAATTATCCTCTCTATGATATAAACAAAAAATTCCTCCATCTTCTTCCCCCTGGCTCAGTAGCAACCCACAAATTTTATAACAGCTATACTAGGCATACGCTTGGTGCCTTGCTGCAAAAGGCAAGGATGTCAAATGAAACTATGCAATTGCCCAAATAGCATTGAGCTACATGTGTGTTGACACAAATAGTAAAGCAACGCACTAATAAGTAGATTGCAGGTGGAAGACATTCTCTAGCAGAAATCTACAGTCAGATTCACAGTCAAAGTGCAGACCAAATTATTGCTACCTATCTGACAAAAGCAATAAGGAGAGAACATAATTCATACAACCATACATGCTTTGAACTGAACAAACAAGGAATGAAAAGAACCTAAAGTCTACAAAATCACAAAAGCTGAATGTGTAGAATGCCATGTTCAGCTCCCCTAGTCCAATGTTTTTCAAGATAAACTAAAAAATGTCTACAAAAAATGACTATGAAGGCAATCAAATATCTGAGTTTGACTATTACTTTGCCTTGAAATACTACTCTGAATTTTTTTACATATACTTCTTAAAGCCGATTACGCGGATTTACTAAACAAGTAGAGTTTTCCCTTGATAATTTGATTGACAAAATTTGTTTGCATGAAAAATTTGTTTGCCAAAGATCACCATTTTACCTAATGATGGACAACTTTCTATATATATCTTCTAGTAATACAGTTGCAAAATACTAGTTGATAGTTTAGACTTCACATGTAAAATATTGAATCAGACTACTAGATCAATATTCACACCAAACTTTAGTAAGCCATCTAAGATAGATCACAATATAACATGTAAGGTACAGCTGTATATAGCCATACATGCACATCAGTAAGCAAAAGCCAAGACTTACCTCCAACGAGCAACTGCAGCCCCTTCACATGCTTTTGGACAAAAGGGACCCCCTGTTCCAAAGAATCAACAAAACAACAAACAAAGATGTGGTGTGTGTTGGCACAAATAACAAGAAACAAGCACTGTGCAACAAGAACTCAGATAGACAGAAGGTTTATCTATAGTTGTTAGCTGCTTCTAGGGCTGGGAGAGAGAGACAGAGAATGGTTGGTTGGGTGGGTGGGGAATAAGAGAACCAGACAGTGATCTAGGTCCAGGCAATGGCAAAAAAATCACAAAGAACACAATTACAAGGACAAAAATGTGGTCTATATTGGCACAAATCCCAATTAACAAATTACAATTTTTTTCTATAGAAGGACAAAGTGTGCATTTAGAGAGAACCTATACTGACCATTGGTTGCTGAGAAGTAGGGCTAGGCAATGCACTTGAGCACAACTCTTCCTTCACACAAAACTTGAACCCTTATCCTGAACAACCTCCTCCCTGCTTTTGACATATGCAGAACTTTTAGGAAAAAGCCCAAGATGCTAAAATAGGCTCCATTCAGTAAGCAGTTCGTGGACAATAATCAGCAGTGAAGAAACACACTGGTTGCTGTTGTAAAGATATTTAGGGCCAACACAGAAACACAAATCAAAGAGGACAAATGAGAGGTGTGTGTTGACCCAAATTACAAAAAACACATTTGAATACGTTTTAGCACAGATCACAAGAGACAATTTTTTTCTATGGAAGGACATATCACAATTTTTTCTATGGAAGCACAATCACAGATCACAAGAAACATTTTTTTCTATGGAAAGACAGATCACAACTTTTTTCTATGGAAGCACAATCACAGATATGTCTAATATTCTGAAAAATAATTAAAAAGTTTACAGTGATTATGCAACTAATCATGACTTCACTAAACATGGTTCCTATGCGTTAACTTATGCATAGGAACCATGACTTCACTAAATATGACTTCACTAAACGCCTTCTCACAGTTTTCTAGAACAAGGCACTATAAACCATAGAACCAAAGTAGCAGAGCAACTTCAGTGCACAAGAATAACACTGGTTCTCTTACCCAACAGGCATACACAATTAGGCACTGATGAGATGCAAAAACATCCTACCAAAACCTGTAATGTAACAAATTAGCTATGCACTACAAAGCCTTTAAACAAGCAGACCACTAGTTAGTCCTCACTCCTAGCTTGCTTAGAAATTGTAAGCATCCCACAAATATAGTTGACACAAGGAAGCAAAGCCCCACCTGTTAACTTGTTAATGCAATTATATTGTATTTTATATTAAAAATTACAAGACACAAATATGAAAATTGCACATTTCAAATAGTGCAAATAGTACTCGTTCTTAATGCAATTTTATTGTGTATGTATATAAATACAAAATCTGGCTCATGCGTATGGAGCCTGCGGACAATACAGTTAACTTGTGCTACTGAACAAGTCTTTTGCAGACAGAGAGGGTGCATTAGTGGCAGCAAAAGCATATCAGATGTAATTTGCTGAATATTTAATACAAAAAATTAATAGGAAATGAAGTAGACATGCACAACACAGGACAATTAGCAAGGATGACTTGTTTATCAGCATTAACAAAAATAGAATGACAAACTGAGACACAACCATAGAAACAAGGATGACTTTGTATAGTGCCAAAGTGTGTGTGTAAAGAAACCATCTACCTCTGAACTGCAAATGCCTTCTCCACTGGGAACAGCTAGTTGTGGTCTCCCCATACAATCAACACTTCTTGCACAATGCACGCACGACCATGACAAAAGTTTAGTCACAGGCTCACAGACAGAACGTCATCTGATAGCGAAGACAACCTGTGTTTTAACAATACCTGAGATATTGGTGTCACTTGGAACTTCTATGTTTCAACCGTAATCCCCTTCAGGAGATCAATGCACGAGCATGACATAAGTCGTTGTTGTAGTAATCACCAATATGCATAGCTTCATCGGGTTGCACTCCTAATAACTTGCAGGCCTTCCAAGAATATTGTAGGGTTTGGCTTTTCTGCTGTAACCTGGAAGTTGAGCGGCATCCAAGGAACTGAGTTTAAGAAAGCAATAATAGGAAAATCAATAGCTAAAGTTTAGAAACAAGCACATATAAATACAAGGACAGAGCTTAATTAGTAAGATTAGTTAAACAAGCCCATATAGTGAATATTCTGAAATGGAAACCAGCCTCAGCAGATACAAGGAACTGCATCAAACCAATGGCCACATTTCAGTGCTTGTAAAATACTAAAATTAGCTGAAGATGAGTGTCAAAGTTGGACACAACAACTGTTCCGAAACTAGCCCTTTGCAATGCCTCAAAAACATGTCCAGCATCAGGATCACAGAGATGCCAAGCCTAGCAAACATATCACATTTTGTAAGATTAGCAAATATGTACCAAAATCAGACGCTCAAAAAGCATTTTGATTGCATACTGTATCTCACCTTTTCGGTTGTATAGTACTGATACAGTTCCTCAAAGTATTGTAGATCTGAGCAGCCAGTAGATGCACTCACTATGTATCGCCAAAGGGACTTTCATCATTGACATACCTGGACAACATAAAGCGAAATGAATGTAAATATTAGCTCTCAAGGTTGAATGACTTAAAAGTATATATGAAATATCTGGAGGGCTGCAAGGCTCCCAAGCATAACTCTTTCTAGTAGCATCACAAATCCAGGTTCATTCTTGAATTAAACTAGTTGGCAAAGAGACCAAATTTAGACATGACATGTACTGCCAAAATTTTGGGTTTTTTTTCAGGCACAACAGAGAACCGTACTGTGATGGAAGTTCAGTACCATACAAAAAGAAAAATTAAAACTCATCAAGTGATCGAATAACTCACTAAATCAGAACTAGTATCTGAATCTGAAATGAACAAAAAAGAATGGAAGGCAAGCTATACATGAACTTGTAAATCGGCAAACGAACTCCAGGTAACAACCAAAGAAAGCAACATAAATCTTGATAGTCTGACACTATCGAAATTCATAGGTAAAATGAAACTATGAAATCAAAGGGAATACTGAACTTAGTGGTAAGCAACACACAAATAGCAGCTGAGAGCCAGACCAAAACTTATGAGTCCAAAAGGGAACAGGAAGGCTGAACCTACGGCGAAGAAAGCAGAAAAATGAGAGCAGCACCTAAACAATTAGTAACTGATATTGTATAGCAGATCATAGCCTCATAGGCCAGAAATCACCCAATCTAGCAACATACCCAGTAGCCTAACCACGCAACAGCCACCAGACTGATAAGTAGCAAACAACACTGCAACATATATGAGCTGAAACAAGTCGGAACCCATAGGCAGTGCTAGGCTAACAAATACAATATTACTGCAGGCTTAAGCTATGGGCACCAAATAGGAACATGTTGAGTATATCAGGAAAGAAAGCACAAGATCTCAAACAATGACAGGTAAATTGCGCAGCAAAACTAAACATGCCCACTTGACTTTGACTACCACCAAACAATTTTACCTTACATCCCATGAAGTTGTGTGTATTTCTTAGGAATTTGATGTAAGCCCCTGTCAGGATCTGCAAAACCACCATTTCGTATGAGTGTAAGTAGAAGTACATAATTGCTTACTTGAAAGATGCAAATCCCTATCAAGTTGTCCCTCCCCGTCAAAACAAATCATTTAAAAAAACAAATAGTTTGAGACTACACTAGACCTCTGGTTATCAAATACAGACTAACAACAGTAACATTTCAGCATTAACAAGTGGTGGATCTCGACAGTTCCTTCCATCCACAAACATGAATGTTCATTCAAGCGAGCCATTTCTATAGGTCTTTAACTGGAAGCACTATTTCTGGCATTTGAGATTTTGTGGCATAGGAAACTCACTCACTCTTGAGAGCAGCCAATAGTTGACAATTCATAAATTTTAAAAGGTACAGTTTGTTAATGAATTAATCTTAAATTATCTCCTTCCTGAACTATCCTTGAAGCCAATAAGACAATTGATCATTGTAATGCATGGGTTAGTTGTTTAAGAATACTTTCAGGCTGCATTGCAAGTATATGCTGTAATTAAAATAGCACCTGCAAGTCCAGTTTTATGATCTTTGGAATTTTATGCTCCTCACTGAAAGAAACTTGACTCCAGTGACACAATTAGCAAATACATACAGAAAGTTTTAAAGTCTTCTATGAATGCAGTAGCGAGTCAATGCAGATGGTCATCAACTAAACAAAAAAGGACAGATCGAGATGCAACCCACCAACCATGCATATCAGCAGACTAGAGAGGGAAGCAACAGAACTGCCGCTGGCTCCGGCTAGATAACCAAGGGCCCATTCGCTAGCTTGCCCACCTCCCACAAGGCTCCTCTCTAGTCCTCACCTTCTCTCCTGGCCGCTAGGTCACCACATGTCTACATCCACCACCACCACCAGGCTACCCCTCCTCTCTTTCCCTTCCCCATAGTCATCAAGACACCTCCAGACAGATCGAGATCCGGTGATTCCCTGTGTCACCCCACAAGCACCTGGCAGTCAAATCGGCTGTTAGTGGACACAACCATGCCTTGCTGGATGCCGCTGTTTGTGACCTTGGCGCGAGAGCCGGCCCGGTCCCGCGAGGGCGCGAGAAGCATTGCAGAGTCGCAGCAGCATGCGCTCCGCTCCCCACATCGGCACCAACTGTGAGCTCCGAGTCAAACTCCCCTACCCCATTGATTCCCCGGTTACATCCCAAAATTCCCCACCCAAATCTCCATCCCTCTGTCCTCATCACAATACAGATCCACAAAATCTACTCCAGATTGATCGAGTACACACCTTCGGCAGCACTATGCGAAGAGGAAGTGGAAGTTCGCCGGAGCAATCATCGCAGCGCCGACGAAATCGCCTCCGCTTTCTTCCCTGGCCGCGCGATGCAGGAATACAAACAGTGTCCGAAGCCACCAGACAGGCAGACACGGGTGTCGGATAGCTTGGGTTGGGTGCTAACAGGTCGACATCATAATGGATCACAAATCCGCATACAATAAAGCCCATCAGCCACACGTGAATCTTGAAGCTCGTGAACGGACGCAACGTCGCCTGAAGCAAAACACAATTTTCAGGTGACTGCTATATAGGAAAAGTGTTTTTTAAAAGGTTACGACACTTAAATTTTCATGGCAATACTTACTAGTATAGTACCTGTATTGCTAGATCCTTGGATGTTGGCACGGGCATGAATAATATATATATTATTAGAGAAAAATTGGTGTGGAAAGAGCTAGCTCCCGACTTAGTACCACATCTTGGAGGTCAAAAGTCAGTGTTGAAGCTTGAAACAGTTGTCCAAAACGGAACAGATGTAGTCTGGGCTTGTAGTGTGTAGTTTAGGACTTTAGGGTCAGTGGGTCACTCGTCTCTTGTTTAGAGAGAAAAGATTTTATTAGATAACAGATTACTTAACTCTTGATCCATCAAATTTGTTTGGTGGATGCATGTTCCATAATATTTTGGACATAATAAAGATATAGAATTATAGATTTTACGTAACCGATTTTCTTTTTTTTGGCAAATCATAGTACATACTCAGGCACTTATACATCCATCCACATTCATTCCCGTAAAGTGTCAACGCACACAAACACATGGTATCTTATGAGCACCTCAGAAAAGAATGAACCAACAAATCCTGAGAGCGACAAAGCGCGCTTATTGCCGATGGACACTTGTATACTACTATAAGAACCATTAAACACTGTGAAACAGATCTAGAAAAAAAAAACCCGAGCATCCATGGTATTAGGTCGACAAACTTGGGTAGGACAGGTTCCCGCAACGAATCCAACAAACTAAGCTACCATCGGTTGAAAGCATGTAACCAATGTGTACGTTGGCAAAGGACGACCAACATTGTTATGAAATACTGTACTGATAATCCGATGTCATTCAATTTCGCAGAACCATTCCCTCCTTATTTGTTGCAACCACCCCAATTACCTATAACTACTTGTGTGAAATATTAACGGGCACAACCAATGTGTACGTTGGCAGTAAATGAGTACCACCGCGCGCACGCGATTCCTTTCCCACCCCTCTCCTCCGCACGACGGCAAACGAAAAGCCAAACCGAAACCGCGTGCGCCGACCGCCGACTCGCCGCCGCCGCCGTTCACGCGCGCCGGGCTGGCCCGTGCACTCATGCCCACGTAAAACCGTAAAACCAAGCCAAAAAAAAGTGCCAGTGCCACCCCACAAAAAGAAAAGTCATGTCGCGAGCAAACGCGCCACTGGCATTGGGCGACTCTGGTCTGGTCTGGTGTGGTGGAGCCTGTGTGTGGCCTGGCCTGGACCAGCGGCGCAGGCACTACAGCCGGCCGGCCCGGCCCCAATGAGTGACGCCGCACGACGCCATCGCACGCACCACAACAGCACTCGGCACTCGGCACTCGGCAGCAGCAGGGGGCCCAACGCTACGGTTACTATGACCACACGACACGGGATAACGAAGCGATTAGCCGCGTGCTATCGGCGGCTAGGCGCCCTTGATCCTTGCTTAACACAGGAGCCTCTCTCTCTCTGTCTTGTGCATCATCTTGTTCGCGACAGCGAAGGAAGGGGGAGGTAGGAGTAGATCGATAAAGGGCGGCGTCTTTCTTTCCCATCTTTCCTCACCAAAAGCTGAGCGGAGCGAGCCTAGAGAGCCAGAGAGGAGGGGATCACAGACAGCAGCGGCTGCCAAAAAAAAAGGGTTAATTGTATTGGTGCCATTATAATTCTCGCGTTTCTTAGGAATACCATTACTATTCAGCTTATTGTAAGAGTACCATTATAATTACACTGAAGTCTGAAAAATGCCATTATGTACACTTGCCGCGACGTTTTGGCCCACGTGCAGGTGTACACAGGGGTTACGTACATTCGTATGGACCGTGTTGCCCCCAGATTGTCCATAACTGTGCGCCGGCTTGACTGGATCGACTCAGTCGACTCAATCCATCCATTCCCCACCGCATCCTCTCTCTCTCGCTCGAACCCTAGGCAGTCTGCCTCGGAGGCGACTCGCGACCGGCGGCGGCGACGACTACTGCTCGCGGCGCCGGCGATCGCGACTACCGAGGGCGCCGGCGTCGACCGTGACTACTGCTGCTCCTTCCCCGCCCCATCTACTGAGCGGAGATGGCATCCACAGCTGTCAGTTCAAGTGCTAGCCAGGTTGGTGGGTCTCCCGCGGATCGATTGCCCCAAATGCAAGATCCAGGTCATTAGGCGAAAGAGCAAGGCTGGCAATATCTCTACACTTGCCCCAACAATTTCCCAGTAATTTGTCTTGCTTTTCCTTTGATGTGGGTCCATGTTCGTCCAGCTGCAAATAGTGTAAGTGGGTTGGGGTTTTGATTGTCAATTGCAGAATGATGACACTTGTGCGAACTATTGGTTTGAGGATTAATACCTAGCCTATCTACGCACCCAATCATCCAGACAAGCTCAGGGATGTGGAAGGTGTAGAGGCCCTTTTGTTGCTCCTGCGGTTCAAGGAATGTCACAAGAAGTGCCCAAGATTGGGATGATGGACTTGAAGGTTCAGATCATTGACTTGAAGGTTGACATTTTAAAGTTGGAGCAGGAGATGAAAAGAATTGAAGAATGGAGGATTGAACAAGGCTTTTAGCTTAGGCAATGCATTAGTTGCTGTGGTGATGCTAAATCTGTTTGTAAGCCTCTTAGTTGTAGTAGTTTGGAAATGAAGTAGAATGCACCTTGGTTCCAGTAGTTTGGAGTTTAGTGATCTTAGCCTGTAGGTTGTCAAGTGCTACTACTAATTTTTGTTTATTTTTGTCTGTGCAACTGTGTATCTGTGATCAAGGAATGTATGTTTATGTAGGGTTTTGTGAATCTGTGAATTTGTGATGAATCTGTCAATGTGTGCAACCATGAATGTGCCCACTTTGTTTCTAGAGAAGTTGGACCATATCATGTGAGCTGTAGCATTTGGTGGCAGAGATGCAGTACTTGCATTGATCAAAATTCGCTTAGTCTCTAGAGAAGTGGGTTTTCAGGACCTTCCACTAGAGCCATATCAAACCACTTCCTTTTTAGTGCTCACAGATTGCCTCTAGAGAAGTTGGAATACAGTAGTGTGCCAATGGCAGAACCTTTGTACTCAACTGCTTGCTGAACTGTGCTCCAGTGACCACCAGATCCAAGGTTTAGGGAGGCCCTGTCCATTCCAATCAAGAAACATAACCAAAGATGAAAAGAAAAGGCCAGGTAGAGGGTAGAATCTGATGTGAATCCAGCCTTTGAAAATTTTGACATCCTATTGTGTGGACAAAGAGTGATTACTAGCAATACAAAACAAATCAACAGTACTTTACAGATAGCCCACTGAACAGTACGAAATAACAGTTGTTTAACCATAACAGGCATCGAGTTCAGGCCCTAGCATACATCAAGTTCAAGGACGTACCATACATCGAGTTCAAGGCCTACAATACATCAAGTTCAAGACCATAACAGGCATCGAGTTCAGGCCCTAGCATACATAATGTTCAGGCCACAAAAGAAACTAATTTCATGCTTGTGATCACAACAAATTACATTGTGTTTAAGAAGTCCTTCAGGCTTCTCACAACACTAGCTGTAGGAGCAGCAGCTTTCTTTTGCTGCTTCTTTTTCTTAGGTGTCTTCTTCTTCTTAGGTGTTTTCTTCTTCTTCTTGGGTGCACCCTTCTTCTTAGGTGATGTCTTCTTCTTCTTCATTTGTGAGGGTCCAGCACTGTCATCATCTTCCAACTGTTGCCTTTTCCTACAGATGCACACTATGATTACCAAAAACTAGGGAATGTCACAAGAATTGGAAAGAGACATACAAATCATTTTACCTTTTTTTCCTTTGAATTCAGTCCAACTTCACCATCTTCTCCTAGCTCTAGTTGTTTGCAAGTCTTAGAGAAGTGCCCAAAATCTCCACACCTTTTACACCTAACCTTCTTCTTGGTAGCATTTTCTCAAGGCAACCTCTAATTCTCACCGATCTCGGCCTACCTGCAGCTCTACCTAGCAGAGTAGGGAGAACTTTGAAGCCTAGGTCAACCTGTGGCCACTGTGACCTATCTGGCAATGGCTGAACTCTAGAAGCATATGTAGCCCTAAATCTCTAAACAGAGTAGTACTCATACACAAAATCTGTTATTTTAATTCCTCTGTTGGAAAGAATCCATGCTAGGGCATGTTTGCATGGTTTTCCTGTGATTTGCCACTCCCTACATGAACAGGAGTGACCTTGCAGGTCAACCATGTGCCTCTTGTGGTTGTTCCAGTCATCTATAAGTGTTACTTCAGCTATGCCTTCATCACTTCTTGCAAACCTTCACAACTTTGAGGTTTTTGCTTATAGTGTTCAGGTCTTTGATGACATTGGGCAGTATACCATCCTGCATATCCTTACCAATCTGCCTTCTTAAGTACCTCTTTTCCATTATGAGTTCCCTAATCCCATCTACCAGTTCATGCAGCAGAAGTCCTTTCAACTTCTTTATCTGAGCATTGAAACTCTTAGAAACATTATTGGTCAAATAGTCGCATTACTTAGCTCTGGAAATCCACACCTGTACCATATCAAATTGTGATGTTGCTGAAGGAAGTCAATGGCATCTAGGGCAAAATCTGCTATCTTCTGCATGTGCCACCTGAACAGCCCATCTGTGTAACTCCTTGCAGCAGGGTATAGGTGGTCAGTAAACACATCTCCTAATAGTGCTTCATAAAGTTGTTGTACATGTGCCTCATACACTCTCTGTATTCCACTTTAGGGAACACTGCACCCACAACCTTCTCAAGTCCTTTACAAGCATCAGTACATATGACTAAACCTGTAGGTGAACCCACTGCTCTATGCAGCTACTGCATGAACCACTTCCAATTGTCTTCTGTTTCAGAATCAAAACACCCATATGCCACATGGTATAACCAGTTGTGCCCATCCACTGCAGTTGCTGATGCCAACTGCCCTCTATATTTGCCATGCAATGCAGATGCATCTACACCTATAAATGGCCTACAACCAGCTAAGAAGCCATCAATACATGGCTTCAGGGCTACAAAATCCTATTGAAGCGCTTCTTCTTCTTCCCTTCTAACTCTATCTCTACAATGCTTTCAGGAGAACTCATTTCTATCTGTACTTTCCAATTGAACAATAGCTGAAAACTTTCTGAATACTTCCCATGAACCTGTTGTAGGGCAACCTTCAAACAACACCATGCCTTGGAATATTTCAGTTTAATGCCATAGTCTCCTTGTAGCTTTTCCTTTGCATCCTTGGCTCCTTTATTTGGGTTCTTCTTGACCCAGTCCGCCAACCCATCTGCACACCAACCTTGACTAGCCATCTTTCCCTCCCTCAGCTTGGTAGTGGGACAATTATGTTCAGCAGGCAATGTTTTAATCTACATAAGAAATTAAGATGAGTATCATATGTATAACTGAATAAGTTACAAACAGTAATAAAAGGACCACACCAACCTGTATTGTTTTATTATCAAAAATCCTAGATGCATGAATTCTCCATGGGCACCCTTCGGCAGCACAATGTGCAATGAATCTTGTTGGGTCAGTTTGCAACTTAGCTAACTCGAAACCTTTCTTAACAGCGTAATGTCGAATAGCTTTCCTGAATGTTACTATGTTAGGAAACAATTGTCCCTTGACAATCTTTGGATTTACAGGATCATGGAGGACATTTATTTCCTAGGGATCTGCATCATCAATTTCTGCCTCAAGAGGAGCACCTCCATCAGCAACAACATGATCAGCATTATCAACAGATGGTTGGGCACTGTCAGTGTTGGCTGGGTGTGTAGGTGGTACTGAATGTAGATGTGCTCATCATCAACCCCAACATACTCCTCTTCATCGTCAAAGATGTCTGGCTCCCTATCAGGCTCTACGTTCGACTCATCGACAGTACAAGGATTGACATTAGTAGAAGCTTGGGCATTTGGAATGGCATCAGTAGAAGCTTAGGCATCTGGAATGGCATCAGTAGAAGATTGGGCATTTGGAATGGTAGCAGAAGAAGCATTTGCATTTGGAATGATAGCAGAAGAAGCATTTGCATTTGGAATGGCAACAGAAGAAGCATTAGTTGCATTTGGAATGGCATCAATAGAAGCTTGGGGCATTTGGAATGGCAGCAGTAGAAGCATTAGTTGCATTTGGAATGGCAGAAGCACAAGCATTTGCATCAAGATTGAAATCAGAAGGGTTGACTGCTCCATCATCAGGTGGAATAACACATAAAGGCTCTATCAACTCATACTCAAATGCATCAGCAACAGCATTATCAAAGGACTCCTACCAACACATAGCAACACATTTTTGACTTATATATGTCAAACAAATCTATCATCTGAATGTCACTGACTAATCTGACATCTTCTTGCACATTCTTGTCAAAGAACCACATAGATGCAGACTGGTTAGAGGCCCATTTAACTTCATTCCACAAGCTTTCCATCAACAAGTCTAAAGAAAACGATCATATCTCGACATTCCACTTAATCACAGAACCTTTGGTGTAAACTTTCCTACCCAACGCATCTGTTGTATTGAAACCTTCAACTTTAATCTCTAGCGAGAAGAGGTCGGTCATAGCAGGAAGTAAGCAGATCAAGTCAACGAGTTCTACAACAAATTGCAGTAACAACTAGGGTAACCTAACAACTAGCCTATTCGTCGAGGGAAAGTCATGTCAGATCGAAAATACCTCAGTATGCTATCGTCCATTGCTGCAGCACTTGAACTAGTAGCTATGGATGCCATCTCCGCTCAGCAGATGGGGCGAGGAAGGAGCAGCAAGTAGTCGCGGTCGCCGCCGGCGCCCTCGGTAGTCGCGGTCGCCGCCTTCGCGAGCAGTAGTCGCCGCCGCCGCCGGTCGCAGTCGCCTCCGCTCAGCAGATGGGGCGGGGAAGGAGTAGCAGTAGTCGCGATCGACGCCGACGCCCTCGGTAGTCGCGGTCGCCGCCGCTGCCGGTCGCAGTCGCCTTCGAGGCGGACTGCCTAGGGTTCGAGCGAGAGAGAGAGGAGGCGGTGGGAATGGATGGATTGAGTCGACTGAGTCGATCCAGTCAAACCCGGCGCACAGGTATGGACAATCTAGGGGCAACACGGTCCATACGAATCTACGTAACCCCTGTGTACACCTGCATGTGAGCCAAACGTCGCGGCAAGTGTATATAATGGTATTTTTAGACTTCAGTGTAATTATAATAGTACTCTTACAATAAGCTGAATAGTAATAGTATTCATAAGAAACGCGAGAATTATATGCACCAATACAATTAACAAAAAAAAAAAAAAAAAAAACGTTCGTCCGGGCTTTGAATTCCCAGAATTCCGTTCCAAAGCAGCAGCCCAAACGCGGGACCCCGCCCGCGCCGGACCGCCTGCGCACACCGCACAGCGCACGCCGACTCCTCTTCCTCCCTCCCTCCCTCCCCTCCCCTCCCCTCCCCTCCAACCCGTCCGTCACCCTCCTCCCGCCGCAGCAGCGGAGCGAGAGCAGAGCGGAGCGAGCAAAATCTTGGGGGGCTTTCGCACCCGCTCCGATCTCCCCGTGCTGGTTGGATTCGCTCCCTTTTTCTTCTTCGTACCCCGGGTCGGGTTGGGTTGGATTTGGTTGCGAGGTGAGGTGTGGTTGGGGGTGGGAGGAGGAGAGCTCGCTCGCTCGCTCGGTGGCGGAGTGGTTATCCCCGCTTGTTGGCTTCTTGCTGGTGCTGCCTGCGCCCCGCTGGGGCCGTGTCGTGCCATTAAAGCCGTCTTCTTTGGGTTTCTCTCTCCACCTCTCTCTATCAGCCCCCGCCTCCTCCCACTTCCCTCTCCCTCTCTAGCGGCAGATTGGTGCCTTCCTTCCCCCTCTAGCTGCGGTCGGTGGTTGGGCCGGGGTTCCGACGCCTGCTCGGGAGCTCCACCGGGCCTCCGAAGTCCAAAGCCGCTGCCGCCGCCGCCGCCTTCCCGTGGCGTGCCCCTCCGGAATTCTTGCCTTCTTGGGCTCCGAATCTCGCCGCCGGTCCCCGCCACGCGGCTGGCGCGAGGGGTTTGATTCGCGGCGTTACTTGCGAATTTCCCGGGGGTGATTTGGGCCCCTGGATGGCGAGGATTTGAGTGGATTTGTCGAGAGGAAGAAGTGGAGGTGGAGTCCTGATTTGGGCACCTGCCGTGGTATGTGCCATGAGGAAGCTCTTCTTCTCCGAGTCGGCCTGCAAGGAGACCAAGCTCCACTCCGCGCCCCACTCATGGCTGCCCCTCGAGAGGGGGAGCTCTCCAGTTCTCCGGCCATGCCGGCCGCCGGCTCCTCCATGTAAGCTCCCCCGCCCGTCCGCTTACTCTGCCGTACCTGATTCCGGATTGATTTTCGCAAGATGTCCTCGTTTATACCTGAATTGTGTTTCATAAAGACTCGGTCTTTTGGGTACTGACGTTGATTTGGCTGTGAAGAATTGGCTGATTGAGATCTTCATCCTCTTCTGTCTGTGTTGCAGAGATTCCTTGATGAAGATGCCGGAGCCGGCGGTGCTTCCGCACTCAAGCCCGCGGACTATGTCGACATACTGGCCCAGAGACACGAGGAGCTGGAGTCCTGCCCCTCCTGACGAGAAGTCCTGCCTGTACCTGCTCCAGTTCCAGGTCTTCCGCGGCCTCGGCGAGGCCAAGCTGTCGCGGAGGAGCCTCCAGTCCGCGTGGAGAAGGCGAGCACCATACACGAGAAGCTCATCTTCGGGGCGTGGCTCAAGTACGAGAAGAAAGGGGAGGAGGCGATTGCCGACCCTGCTAGCTATGATGATGATGATGATGATGGGTCTGATGAGTTTTCAGGGTTCTGCGGTGGTTCATTTCCGGATAAGAGATGATATGATTGCATGCGATCGGCGGAAGCTCGCGGCTCTGTCGACTCCACTGTTCACTGTATGCAATGCTTAACGGTGGATTTAGGGAATCGTATCTGGAGGTCATTGACATGTCTAGAAATGGTATCTCCCCTATTGGCATGAGGGCAATCAGTAAATTCAGCCTATCAGGAAGACTACCATACTTGTCAGCTGATGCTATCTTGGAGATGCTTGATTTTGCCAATAAATTTTGCTGCAAGGGCCTCAAGGATGCCTGTGAGCGAAAGCTTGCTTCTTTCGTCTCTTCAAGACAAGATGCTATAGACTTCATGGAGTGTGCTCTTGAGCTGGGCTGTTTCATCCTTGCTGCTTCGTGCTTGCAAGTGCTCTTGAATGAGCTTCCAGAGTGCTTGAATGATGAACAAGTGGTTAGGATATTCTCCTCTGCAAATAAGGCACAGAGATTGACAATGGTTGGCAATGCATCTTTCTCCCTATATTGCCTTCTTAGTGAAGTCTCCATGAGTACCAACCCAACATCGGATGTCACTGTAAGTTTCTTGGAAAAGCTGGTAGAGTCAGCATCAGATTCTAGGCAGAAGCAGTTGGCCTTACATCAGCTGGCATGCGCCAGATTTCTAAGGAAAGATTACCCTGAATCTGAGCGCCTGTTCAATGCTGCCTTTTCTGCCGGCCATCTCTATTCGTTAGTGGGTTTGGCTAGATTGGCCTCTCTGAGGGGTAATAAGCATTTTGCTCTCAAGTTGCTAGACTCTGTTATGTCATCTCGGTGGCCTCTTGGGTGGATGTATCAAGAGAGAGCACTATATTTGGAGGGTGATAACATGTTAGAAAATCTTAACAAGGCTATTGAGTTGGACCCTACTCTTACATATCCCTATATGTTCCGAGCTGCATCTTTGATGAAAAGGCAAAGTGTTGAAGCTGCATTGATGGAGATCAACCGGATCCTTGGATTCAAGCTGGTGCTGGAGTGCTTAGAACTAAGGTTCTGTTGCTACCTTGCCCTTGAGGATTATAGGGCTGCCTTATGTGACGTGCAGGCAATCCTCACTCTTGCCCCAGATTATCGTATGATTGGTGACCGGGTTGCTGCCAAGCAGCTGCGAATGCTAGTGCCAGAGAATGTAGAGCAGTGGACAGCTGTTGACTGCCGCAGCAAAACAACAACAACAAAGTCTTTAAGTCATAAACAAGTTGGGGTAGGCTAGAGTTGAAACTCAACAGAAGCAATCAAGGTTCAGGCATGTGAATAGCTGTTTTCCAAGCACTCCTATCTAAGGCTAAGTTTTTGGGTATATTTCATCCTTACAAGTCTCCTTTTATTGTCTCTACCCAAGTCAACTTTGGTCTTACTTTGTCTCTCTTCACGTTACTATCCTGGTTTAGGATCCCATTACGCACCGGTGCCTCTGGAGGTCTCCGTTGGACATGTTCAAACCATCTCAACCGGTGTTGGACAAGCTTTTCTTCAATTGGTACTACCCCTAATCTATCATGTATATCATTGTTCTGAACTCGATCCCTTCTTGTATGACCGTAAATCCAACGCAACATACGTATTTCCGCGACATTTATTTGTTGAACATGTCGTCTTTTCGTAGGTCAACATTCTGCATCATACAACATAGCAGGCCTAATCGTTATCCTATAAAACTTGCCTTTTAGCTTCTGTGGTACCTTTTTGTCACATAGGACACCAGATGTTTGGCGCCACTTCATCCACCCTGCTTTGATTCTATGGCTAACATCTTCATCAATATCGTCTCTCTGTAGCATTGATCCTAAATATCGAAATGTATCATTCATAGGCACTACTTGACCTTCCAAATTAATATCTTTCTCCTCCCGAGTAGTGCCGAAGTCACATCTCATATACTTAGTTTTAGTTCTACTGAGTCTAAAACCTTTAGATTCCAAAATCTCTCGCCATAACTCCAGTTTCTGATTCACTCCTGTCCGACTTTCATCAACTAGCACTACATCGTCCGCGAAAAGCATACACCAAGGGATGTCCCCTTGTATGTCCCTTGTGACCTCATCCATCACTAAGGCAAATAGATAAGGGCTCAAAGCTGACCCTTGATGTAGTCATATCCTAATCGGGAAGTCATCCGTGTCTCCTTTACTTGTTCGAACACTAGTCACAACATTGTTGTACATGTCCTTAATAAGCTCGACGTACTTCATTGGTACTTTATGCTTGTCCAAAGCCCACCACATAACATTCTTTGGTATTTTATCATAAACCTTCTCCAAGTCAATAAAAATCATGTGTAGGTCCTTCTTCTTCGACCTATACCGCTTCATAACTTGTCTTATTAAGAAAATAGCTTCTATGGTTGACCTTCCGTGCATGAAACCAAATTGGTTCATAGAGACCCGCGTTATTGCTCTCAAGCGATACTCGATAACTCTCTCCCATAGCTTCATAGCATGGCTCATCAACTTAATTCCCCGGTAATTAGTATAACTTTGAATATCCCCTTTATTCTTGTAGATCGGTACCAATATACTTCTCCACTCGTCAGGCATCTTGTTTGATCGAAAAATATGGTTGAATAGCTTGGTTAGCCATACAATAGCTATGTCCCCGAGGCATCTCCACACCTCGATTGGGATACCATTCGGTCGCATCGCTTTACCTCCTTTCATCCTTTTCAACGCCTCTTTGATATCAGATTCTTGGATTCTCTGTACAAAGCGCCTATTGGTGTCCTCAAAAGAGTCATCCAACTGAAAGATTGTGTCCGTATTCTCACCATTGAATAATTTGTCAAAATACTCGTCATCGATGTCGGATCTCATCCTCCTTCACCAAGAGATACTCCCTTTCATCCTTAATGCACTTAACTTGGTTGAAGTCCCTTGTCTTTCTCTCACGAACTCTAGTCATCCTATAAATGTCCTTCTCTCCTTCTTTCATACTCAAATATTGGTAAAGATCCTCGTATGTTCTACCCTTTGCCACACTTACAGCTCGCTTTGTAGTCTTTTTTGCCACCTTGTACTTCTCTATGTTGTCCACACTCCTGTCATGGTATAAACGTCTATAGCATTCTTTATTTTCCTTAATAGCCCTTTGGACTTCCTCGTTCCACCACCAATTATCTTTAGTCTCGCCTCCACTTCCTTTGGTTACTCCACACATCTCTGAGGCCACCTTCCGAATGTTGGTTGCTATCTTCTCCCACATGTTATTTATGTCCTCTTCTTCATTCCAAGAGTCCTCTTTAATAACCCTTTCCCTGAATACCTCTGACGTTTCCCCTTTCAGTTTCCACCACTTTGTTCTTTCAATCTTAGTTTGTTTATCCATACGGGCACGCACATGAAAATGAAAGTTTGCCACCAAAAGCTTATGTTGAGAATAACACACTCCCCTGGTATCACCTTGCAACCTAAGCATGCTCGTTTGTCCTTTCTTCTTGCGAGGACAAAGTCAATCTGGCTAGAGTGTTATCCGCTACTGAAGGTCACTAGATGAGATTCTCTCTTTCTAAAGAAAGTGTTGGCTATCATCGGATCAAAAGCTACCGCGAAATCCAGAACCCCTCCTGATTCCTACTACCATACCCAAAACCTCCATGAACTGCCTCGAAACCTGTGGTTGTAGTACCTACATGCCCGTTAAGAGCTCCTTCTATAAAAGCTTCTCACTACTAGGTACAGCTCTAATCAGGCCATCTAAGTCTTCCCAGAACTGTCTCTTAGCACTCTCGTCGAGGCCTACTTAGGGGCCATACGCACTAATTACGTTCAAGACCATATCACCAACGACAAGCTTGACTAAGATAATCATATCTCCTTGCCTTCTCACTCCCACCACACCATTCTTGAGGCTCTTATCAATCAAAACTCCTACTCCATTTCTAATTGCGACTGTCCCTGTGTACCAAAGCTTGAAACCTGTATTGTCCACCTCCTTCGCCTTCTGACCCTTTCATTTAGTCTCTTGAAGGCATAATATATTACACGCCTCCTAGTCATGGTATCAACTAATTCTCTTAACTTACCTATAAGCGACCCTACATTCCAACTATCTAAACGGATCCTAGTTGGTTCGACTAGCTGGATGCAACTTTATGATCGCTGGTCGTCTGTGGATGATATAGGGTCCCTCTCTGTTATATATCAAATGCTGGAGTCAGATAATGCCAAAGGAGTTTTGTACTTCAGGCAATCTTTGCTTCTTCTCAGGTAAATAAATTAATTTATGTTATTGCTTAGAAGAATAGTTTGCCTAATCCAGTTTTATAGAGTAACACAATAATGGTCATAGTAGATGCTCATGCTATTGCACATGTTTTGGCAACTTGGCGTCTTGGCATGTCTTGCACC